>NW_014570154.1:26872-32191 GCF_001313835.1 Polistes canadensis
CCGCGGTAAGAAAAATTGAATTTATAAACGAAATATAAGGACTGGTCGTTGTTCAGGATCGGTGGTATAAGATCGCGATAATTAATGTGCACGCGCCTACGGAAGACAAAGAAGATGAAATTACAAACGTGTTCTACGAGAAACTCGAATACCTCGGAGATTAATTGCCGGAAAATTATATGAAAGTAAACTTTGGGGATTTTAACGCGAAAATCGGTAAAGTTGATATTTTTAGACCAACGCTTGAGTTCGAAAGTTAACACGAGGAAAGTAATGATAACAGAGTAAAGATAATCAACTTCCGCGATCGGAAATAATTTTATCGTTTAATGCACGTATTACAAGCATAGAAATATCCATAAACAAACTTGGATTTCCTCGGAGGGAAAGACGCGTAATCAAATTGATCACGTTCTGGCGGATAAACGACGGCACACGAATACACTCGATGTTAGACCATATAGGAGGCGGACTGCGAGTCAGGTCATTTTTTGGTAATTGCTAGGGTGAGGATAATCTTTCGATAAATAAGACAAACAGGCAATGGATAGGAAATAATCGGTTAAATGTACCAAGCCGTACCGAAAGAAAAAATAGGATAAAGTACGTGGCTAAAGTATCGAACAGACTCGTGACCATGAAGGAAATATACGAACCGGATTAAAACTCGGTTGATAAATTATGGGAAAACGTACGAAACGCGATAGTTAAATCGACAAAAGCCACCGTTGGATTCTGTAAAAGGCACAAAAACAAACAGTGGTTTGACGAAGATTGCGAGAAAGCTGTTAAAGACTGAAATAAAACGCGTATAACATGGCTGATCAAAAACACGGAAGAAACCTGGGACCAATTTCTAGATACTAAGCAAGCGAATATATTTAAAAATAAGAAGCGGTTATACCTAAAACAGAAAATAGAAGAGAAACGAAAAATGCCAAAACGCCACAATGTACTTGAAGATAAATATCTTTAGGAAGGGATTCCAAGCTAGGATGGAAATGGTGAAAGATAAGAATGATAATCTGATTACAGATGCAACTTGAATACTTAATACGTGAAAAACTAATTTGATTGGTTATTAAATGTTGAATTTGAAAACGACCAAGAAATAGAGAGTTTTGAGTTTCACGCGGCAGAATCTATGATTAGCGAACTGACAATTTCGGAAATAAAAAGTGCAATCAAAAAATTAAGAATTAAAAGGCCCCGGGTATCGACTTGATTCCGGCGGAACTAATTAAATAGGGGGAAGTAGATTAATAGGAGAAAGGCATAAATTAATTAAATTAATATGGAATAAAGAAGCATTACCGAAACAATGGAAAGATTCAATTATAATCCCGATTTTTAAAAAAGGGGACAAAATAAATTGCAATAATTATTATAGGGGTATTTCACTTCTACTCACGTGTTATAAAATCCTATAAAATATTTTATTAACGAGGATTGTGCCATATGCAGACGCGAGATAATTGGAAATAGTCTATGCGGTTTTAGGAGAAATAGATAAACTACTGACCAAATCTTTACTATTCGGCAAATCTTGGAGAAAACATGGGAATATGATTAACTAGTACACCAACTTTATATTGATTTTCAAAAAGCGTATGACTCAATAAAACAGGAGAAAATGTTTGAAATCCTAATACGACAGGGCATACCAAGAAAACTGGTAAACCTGGTCCAAGTCTGTTTAAGGGAAACTAGGGGTAGAGAAAAAATCGGTGATCAAATTTCGGGAACTTTCAGTATCCATAGCGGGTTAAAACAAGGGGTCGCACAGTCTCTTTTGTTCAATATAGTACTAGAACGTGATATCAAAGAATTGCAGAAAAGTAAGGATGGTTTGCAGCTAGACGAGACAATGCGACTGCTAACATATGCGGAAGATATTGTTTTGCTAGGTGACAATAAGGAGACATTAGAAAATAACCCAAGAACTATACTCGACAAAACAAGAGAACTGGGGTTGCAAATAAGCGTGGAAAAATAACAAATATATGGTCACCGATGAAATACAAAATTTGCATAATACCGGAAACTTGGTCGTTAGGGGTAAAACTTTTGAACGGGTCAGCAACTTTAGGTATTTAGGATCGATCCTAAATCAGTCGAACGAAATTAGCGAAAAATTGAAGAAAAGGATTATTTGGGAATTGCATGCTTTTATTCGATCAATAAATTACTCAGCACGCGGTTATTGTTTAGGTGTTTAAAGATCAGAATCTACAAAACAGTCATTCTAGGGGTAGTCCTTTATGAATTTGAGGCATAGTCACTTACCATGTGGGACGAAAAGAAATTTAGGATATTCGAGAACAAAATATTTTGTAAAATCTTCAGCATAAAACGGGATAAGGAAACGGATGAATGGAGAAAATTACATAAAGTGGAATTGCGTATATTGTATAATAGACTGGACACATTATGACCGTCATAAAATCACGTAGATTAAGATGGGCTGGCCATGTGGTGCGTATGGGTGAAAAACGAACCGCATATAAAATAATTACTGGAATACCCAATGGGAAGAGACTATTAGGTAGACCAAGGCGGAGATAGGAGGACAATATTAGAAGGGAAATTAACCCTTTGAGTGCTGAATACTTTTAACTGAAGTGTTTTCTACGAATTTACTCTACGAGTTTATTTATAATGTGACAAGATGCTAATATTAATAAATTTTATTTAATAGTTACTATTTTTGTTTCTAACAATATTATTATCATCTGACAAGATAAAAAAAAATATGACATTATTTTACATTCACATTGATAAACACGCGTATCAACTTTAACCAAACGCATATATGCGTCCGTAGCACTCAAAGGGTTAAGGAAATGGGATATGAGGATCGCGAATGAAAAGATCGCACTCAGGAACGAGAACACAGGCAAGATTTGGTATATGCGGCAATGAGCTTTCCAGTTTCAAGGCTACATAATAATAATAATAATAATGAAAGAAATCAGGAACCCGTATGTTTTGTTATTAAATCTGTCATCAATGTTTTTTTGCACCGAAACCTCCAGTTTTCTGTAAAAACAAATTCATAATGTTATTAAAAAAGATTGAAGTCTTTATTTTTAATTATTTATGTTTAAGATACTATGTTATAAGTGCAGTTAAAAACTTTGTTATAGACTATACATATTTGATAATTATAAACAATGACATTTATGTATTCTTCGTAACAATGTTGTTATTGTTTTATCTTCTTTAATAAAATAAGAATTCAGTTAGTGTATGTATGTAAAGATTGAGATAGCTGTAAGCATTGATTTCTGTGTTTAATGTAGAAACAATTTTGGTCTTAAGCAAATTTAAGATAAATGTTTTTCAGGAATCTCAATTTAAGAGATTTCTTGTATTTACAAACTTCTGTCATTTTGTGTAAAATGAAAAACAAGAAAAAATTTTCAATCATTGACAAAGGTCGAATTTTAAATTATTTTGAATCAACAAACTGTTTATATTCATCAGTTATATTATTTCGAGCAAAGACTCGTAATAGAAGCTAAATATCTGTCATTCGCCCCTTCTGTCGTTTAATAGTTAAGTTTGAAGACAAATTTGATCAGCGTCCGTTAGATACAAAAGATATCAGTGAAACTTTATTAATTTTATTCTTTTTTTAACATATGTAAAAATATAGTAAAAGTATTTTATATGCATAACGACATTGAGATATGCAAAACTTTTAGAAAAATATAAAAAATTAAGTAAATAAATACAATACCTTAACGTTATTAGTGCAAAAAATTCTTTTAAAGTATAATACAAGCAGTGAAGTGTTTATAAACGTGAGGAAAACAAAAGTTTAAATAAAGAATTTCTAACAGACTACCTATTTATGTACTATTATTAAAAACTTTATTTATATTTTTAAAATGCATAGCGATGATGATTCATTGAATTCTTATATATTTAAAGCTAGTGTAATGCTAGAAAAGTTTCATTCATACGGAATGCCTATTTTTCCTTGGCTAAATAAATTTGAGTCTGTAACAGATTATGTCGGAGTACCTGATCATAGAATGGGTGAATTCTTATATTCAATGTTAGAATCTCCAGAAGATTTAAATATTACGAAACATGAATCTTATGGCCACTCTTTCAATCATTCATACGAAGAAATAAAAGCAAAGTTTTTTCATTGCTATGCTTACATGAATATTAGAAAACTAGCCAGAGAACGATTTAGAGTTCGAGTACAATATGAACACGAAACGGTAGAGAAATATGCTGAAAGTTTAAAAAAACTATTTGATGAGTGTTCCTACAGAAAAAGCAATAGAAATAAGTTAAAAAAAAAATTTTTATATGGATTATACGATGAAAACTTACGTATTTCTTTCAAAAATATTCGATACTTACGGTTCAATGAAGCGGTAAAAAAAGCCGTGGAATTGAGAGATATGTTGAAAATGGTTAAATTGGTACCTTATAAACGACAGGCCGACAGACAAGAAATAAAACAAAAAGGATAATTAAATGTTAAATCAGTGTAATATTTAATTGTCGAATTTTCATGACGATATAGTTATCATCAATATATGCTACAAAATGATGAAATATCTAGCAAGCACAAAAAATATTCAATAAGTGTGAAATTGTTGAATGAATTATTACAAAGGCAATTAACTGCGTTGAAAAAATACGTTAGTAATGCATAATAGAAGAAGTAGCGAGAGAAAAAGTTGTTTTTCTTTTTGTAAATAGTAATTCTGCGAGTAATTAATAATAGTGTAAAGATTTTGATCTGGATCTTATACATTTGAGAAATAATATTTGTATCGGAAACATTAAAATTCTTTATTTTAATGAAACGTCTCAAAAAAGAAAACCAATAATTGTAATTGTTATTTAATACAATAAGCTTATAAATTTAAATTTTTTTCTGCTGGAAAAGAGGTAATTTAAAAATGATATTTATTTAAGGATTGATCAAACAGAAAACATTGTCAATATCTTTTAATTGACAGAAATTAAGATCTTGGTAATCAAGAAATACTTTTCAACATACTGACGAATTGTAAAAAAAATTTTTCTAAATATGACAATGACGTAAATTTATAAACAGAAGGTAACGTAGAAGGAACGATAAACAAACGCAAATCGATAACCGCTTACTTCAATCTAGTTTCAAATTTCTTATAATCCATGTATCATTTAGAATCATTAATCAAATTAATAAATCAAACACGAGTTTATTATAGAAGTTTACGATTTGCTCTTTGTAACTTCTCTATAAAAGCTTCTATTATATTTGTATATAAATAAATTATTAGTTTTTTAAAATACTTGCGAAATATA
>NW_014570154.1:32583-34654 GCF_001313835.1 Polistes canadensis
TTTATGTGTAGTAAATTACATTAAGAAAATAATAAGTGTTCTTGAACACTAAAGCCTTCTTTTCTGTATTATAAGATTTTTTAGTAGACATATCATAACAGAATAAAATATYAAGTTACCAAACTTATCTTATTCTCATGAAACTTTTATTTAAATATGGTACGCTTTTATTAATGTGCGATATTTGGTAAAATTTTTATAATTAAACTTGTTTCTAATTCGAGATATTGAAGTGYTTATTTTAGAATTGTTTTAAATATATTGTAAATTCCTGGAGTCTGTATTGTTTTGTTTTTTTATGTAAAATATTATTTTATAAAAATGTTTTTTTTCTGCAATATTTAGTAAAAACCTGAAAGAAATAAGAAATTTGTTTTGGTTTCAGTTTAGGTATTCTTTTACTTATTACAGATTGCCAGAAAAAAATTGCCATATTCAATATCGTTTGCGTTGTTGCTTTCGGTCTATACAGACGTAAATAACTGAGCACTGAGTATTAATGTGAGGGTGAGAAAAAATTCGAGACTTGTGTGCATCGATGTTTCTAGAAACATCCTTATGAGTACTGCTAAGGAAAATTTATTCTTTATTTGTCGTATGTGTAGTGATATGGGTATGAGTGTGATGAGAGTTTATTTTAGAATGAAAGAAATCTAGCTGTGGTAACATAACAGCTGCTAGATTTGGGGAAGTAAAACAAGTTATGATGGTCCACAACACAGCGCGTACTTAAGTTGCGGATAGAGGAATAACTTTTTTTCGGATGGGATAGAGGTTAGCTGCAAATAAAGTAAATAAGCAGTCGCGGACAGCTCATTGGAAATTTCTCTTCTGGACGGGAGTTAGGCAAAGATCTGATAAGCTGACACCGCAAAATGATTTTATCTGGTTACAACAGATGAACGATCGACGTTTTGATCGGTACTCCAGTGTTTTTTATCGTGAACGAATATGCCGTCACGTGTGAATATTGAGAATTGTATATTTGGTGGAAATAAGGATTGGATAATACCCACAAAAAAGGTCAATATTTTTGAGCCCAGTCAGTACTAAATAGTACACTTTATTTGGCTCGTCAGGGAAAAGCCCTGCGGCATAAAAATCCTGGTTGAATTATACACGATGAATACGTACAAATGCGATGGATGCTTTACAGCTAGCTTGCCTATCGGCAGCTATCGAGTGATGAGATGCGTATACAAAAATGGAGAATAAATTCTGACCACGTGTAAGACTGTCTTGGTCCTTTGTCGCTTGCAGTACTTCGATGATGTATTGTTGCGCTAGAGAATAGTTCTCATCGATGTAATCACTCGCAGGTCTGTAATCAGATCAGGCGCGAGAATACGCCAGTCTTTATAGGAAAAAGCAATGCAACGCGCGGACCAATTGCCGAAAAGCCCGATGATAACGCTTCTGTCGATGCATATGATTGGCGTAATAAATTTAATGG
The DNA here is from genome assembly GCF_001313835.1 of Polistes canadensis. Taxonomy (NCBI): domain Eukaryota; kingdom Metazoa; phylum Arthropoda; class Insecta; order Hymenoptera; family Vespidae; genus Polistes; species Polistes canadensis. Next base: position 34,037 of record NW_014570154.1, read on the forward strand.
GAGAGCGCGAGCTAGAAAAAAGAAGGAGCCCTTACAAACGATCTTGACGCTTCTTTGGTTTTACTTCTTAACTACGATGCTTTGTTGTCGCAGTTGTTTTCACACTTCGGCATGGTTGTACACGTCCCTTCGCTCGCCTTACTCACTCGTTGCGTAGGATACGCAACACAACCAAGCCTCGGCATGGATTCTTCTAGTGTAAAATTTTCCGAAAGTAAAACCTAGTCCCCCTATGGGATCTCCGGGTGGGGTCTACTCTGGGGAATTCATGTCGGGTGAAGTCCAAAAACGGGAGAGATTTCAAAGTGGGTACGTGGAACATACGAAGTCTGTACAGATTCGGGGCGTTGCAATCAATGATCGGGGAGATCGAAAAATATGGGGTAGAAGTCGTTGTGCTGCAAGAAACTAAATGGGCCGGGGAAGATATGCTTAACACGGGGGTGTATACGCTTCACTATGGAGGGTCGGAGATCCGTAATTTTAGCGTAGGGTTTATGATTCGTAAGAAAATCTTATCAGTCCGCGGTAAGAAAAATTGAATTTATAAACGAAATATAAGGACTGGTCGTTGTTCAGGATCGGTGGTATAAGATCGCGATAATTAATGTGCACGCG
>NW_014570155.1:0-2317 GCF_001313835.1 Polistes canadensis
ATCTATTTTTTAGTTATAAAGCGATTTTTTGTAATCTATAAAAAAATGGCAAAACGTATAAAAACCTCTGATTTGCTGCGAAAAATAAACAATATTTCAATGGAAGCCTCTGATATCGAGGATGAAGAAAGTGACCAAGAAGATATTGAAACTGTTTATAGCGGTATTAATGGTGAGTTTGATGAGTTTAAAGATCATGAAGAATTTCGAGAGTCCTCCGAACGTAAATTAGAAAATATTTTGAATTCACGGAAAAAAAATATGTGCTTGTATAGTTTTAAGTTCTGAAGAGGAAAAGAAAATATAAATAAAAAAAATGAAATTGCTGCAGACGCAACCAGTTGGAAAAAAATACAAAAAGGATCTACAACTGGAAGATTACCACTTCATAATATTTTCAAAGATATATCCGGCCCCACAGGATATACGAAAAGAAATATTATCAAAGCTGAAGTAAATAGCGCATTTTTATTACTGATTGACAGAAATATTCTTGATTATATAATATCTTGTACGGAATTAGAAGCTCTTCGAGTTTTGGGTAAAAAATGGACTCCAAATGAAACAAAAATTAAAGCTTTTATTGCAATTTTATATGTTTAGGGAGCATACAAAGCAAATAATTTGAATATGTCATATTTATGGGAAAATGAATTGGGACCGAATTTCATTTCCAAGACTACGAGTCGAAATAATTTTAGTGAAATTTTGATATTTATTCGCTTGGATAAAAAAAGTGAAAAAAGCCAACGCTTAAAAAATGACAAATTTGCTTTAATATCAACAGTATGGGATAGGTTCATTCAAAATAGTCAAAATTGCTACAAGCTAGGAGAAAATATCACAGTTGACGAACAACTCTTTGCAACAAAATCCAKATGCCGATTTACGCAATATTTGCCGTCTAAACCTGACAATTTTGGAATAAAATTTTGGCTGGCATCTGATGTAAAAACAAAATATATTCTAAATGGGTTTCTCTATTTCGGGAAAGATGAAAAACCAGCAAAATCGCAATCTCTTAGTCATTATGTCTTACTAAAACTTATCGAACCATATACTATGATAGGAAGATGTATAAAAACCGATAATTTTTTTACAAGCTTACTGCTAGCATGCAAATTACTTTCAAAAAAAACCATGCTTGTGGGTAATATACGTGGCAACAAAAGAGAATTGCCAAAAATTTGTAAAATAAAGAATGATACTATGACTCGTTTTTCATCACTACTCTAAAAATCAAATAAAATTACCCTTACAATATACAAAAGTAAACCGAAAAAGAAAGTATTTATATTGATTTCTAAACATAAATGTATCGAAATTGGTAAAAGTAATAAAAAGTTACACGAGACGGTTGAATTTTATAATAAAACTAAATTTGGAGTGGACATTACAGACCAAATGGCAAAAAAATATGGCGTAAAATCCGGATCTGGAAGATAACAGCTCCAAGTATTTTTTAACATTTTAAATTTGGCTGGCATAAATTTCTGGACCTTATATAAGAAAACCACAAATGTAAAAATATTTAGACCAGACTTATTGTTTTACCTAGCAAATGAACTTGCCATTGAATATGTACAATTAAAAATCAAGCAACAACAAACTACTGCTCCAAGTACATCAACGAGTTCACCTTTTTCACGTAAATAGTGTCAAATAGGATTCTACAATAATAATAAGACTACTGTCATTTGTAATTTATGTAAAAAATATGTTTGCAAACGATGCACTACAAAGATAAATAACTTTTGTAAGAAATGTGACGAATCATATACAGGTAAATAACAATCATTATAATATTTTATATTAAAAATAATTCATAATAATTTTTTTTTCTATTTTAGATTCTATTACATTTTTAATAATAAAATACTTCCTATATTTACTTTATTGTATGTTTATTTTCTTCTTTTTGTTTCTAAAAGTTCTATTTGTACTTGTTAGTATCATTAAAAATGGTGTTACTATAAATAAATTATTATATTTTTAAAAATTGTCATCATATAAATGTAATTCCATACTCTTATATTCATTCTACATGATAATATGAAACTAAACGATAAAAAAATTTTTCTTTGTTTACGATTATGGATGACCAGTCATTTCGACTGGTCTTGGTAGAAGTAGCATTGTTTTTTTTCCTTTAGTTCTATTGTTAAAAGAAATTTTTGCTACTTTCTGAATTAAATCGTAGTTGAAAACTATCAGATATGTAAAGAAATGCTATATAACAAAAGCTATACAACATTTTCTTTCAAGTTTTAAAGCGTATACTAGCAAATAAAAAGTGTTACGTTCAATAAAATCCAGC
>NW_014570155.1:2703-5000 GCF_001313835.1 Polistes canadensis
TTCAAATCTTTTTAACCGAAACTCGATTGTAGTAAACCTGACATTTATTTTGTTTTATTTCTAGAATCCCATTTTTACTGTCGCTTAAAATGTTTAAATATATTTAAAAAAAATTGTCGCTACCTTCTGAATTAAACTGTTTTTTAAAACTATCAGATACATAAAGAAATGCTGTATAACAAAAGCTATAAAACTTTTAATTTCTAGTTTTAAAGCGTATACTAATAAGTAAAATGTGTAATGTCCAATAAATTTTAGCTGATATCATTTACTTTTTCACAACTGTAGTCGAAAAAAAAGAAAAAAATCATTTTATTACAACCTTTTTTGGTTACTTAACGTGAATTATTTAATTCTTTTTCAACGAAACGCGATTGTAGTAAACCTGACTTCTATTCTATCTTTGTCTAATTGCACTTTTTTACCTTCACAAAAAAATTTATTGTATTTAGGAAGAAATTTTTGCTACTTTCTGAATTAAACTGTAGTTCAAAACTATCAGAAATCTATAGAAATGCTATGTAACAAAAACTATAAAACATTTTCTTTCAAGTTCTAAAGCGTATACTAACAAATAAAAAGTATTACGTTCAATAAACTCTAGCAAATAACATTCATATTTCAACAAATGCAGTCCAAAAAAAGGAAAAAAATCATTTTATTACAACATTTTTTGATTACTTTACGTTAAGAATTCAAATCTATTTTAATGAAACTCGATTGTAGAAAACATGAAATTTATTTTGTTTTGTTTTTAGTAGCACATTTTTACCTTCACAAAAAAGTTTATATATATTTAGAATTGAATTTTAACTAGTTTCCAAATAAAATCGTTGTTGAAACTATAAGATATTTAAAGAAATGCTATATAAAAAAAGCTATAAAAAATTTTCTTTCAAGGTATAAAGCGTATGCTAATAAGTAAAATGTGTAATGTCCCATAAATTTTAGCTGATATCATTTACTTTTTCACAACTGTAGTCGAAGAAAAGGAAAAAAATCATTTTATTACAACATTTTTTGGTTAATTAACGTTAAGAATTCAAATCTTTTTCAACAAAACTCGATGTAATAAACCTGATATTTAATTTGTTTTGTTTTTAGTAGCACATTTTCCCTGTCGCTAAAAATGTTAAAATATATTTAGAAANCATTTACTTTTTCACAACTGTAGTCGAAAAAAAAGAAAAAAATCATTTTATTACAACAATTTTTGGTTACTTAACATGAAGAATTCAATTCTTTTTCAACGAAACTCGATTGTAATAAACCTGACATTTATTTTCTTTTGTTTTTAGTAGCACATTTTTACCGTCGCTAAAAATATTGAAATATATTTAGAAAGAAATTTTTGCTACTTTCTGAATTAAATTGTAGTTCAAAACTGTCATATACATAAAGAAATGCTATATAACAAAAGCTATAAAACATTTTCTTTCAAGTTTTAAAGCGTTTACTATTAAGTAATAAGTGGGATTTTTAATAAATTTTATCCGATATCATTTACTTTTCAACAACTGCAGTCCAAAAAAAGGAAAAAATTCATTTTATTACAACATTTTTTGGGGACTTAACGTAAGGAATTAAATTCTTTTTCTACGAAACTCGATTGGAGTAAAGCTGACATTTATTTTGTTTTATTTCCAGTAGCACATTTTTATCTTTGCTAAAAATGTTTAAATATATTAAGAAAGAAATTTTTGCTAGTTTCTAAATTTAATCGTAGGTAAAAACCATCAGATATCTAAAGAAATGCTATAAAACAAAAGCTATAAAACATTTTCTTTCAAGTTTTAAAGCGTATACTAACAAAGAAAAAGAGTTATGTTCAATAAAATCCAGCTAATATACTTTAATTTTATACAACTGTAGTCGAAGAAAAGAGAATATATCATCTTAAAACAACTTTTATTGGTAACTTAACGGTAAGAATTCAATTCTTTTTCAACGAAATTCTATTGTAGTTGTTCGAGGATTCAAGGAAACCGATAGATTTGACTGAGATGCTCTAAGAAAGGACAAGGAGATGGGCGAGATTGGCTAGTGGACTGTATAAGTGAAGAATTTACTAGTAGAATTATGTGTAACAAGATTTAATTAACAAATCTTAACAGAAAGTAATAGAGATGGCGAAAGTATAATGGATTTTATACAAACAGTAATAGATCAGCGACGCCCCGTGTACCGGATATCACGTCACGTGTACCGGAAGTGCGTAGCACGAGAAGCTGTTAGTGAGAGAAAGTAAAAAGAGATGGACTAGATGAGGAGAAGCGTGATAAGAGATGAGATGGAAC
>NW_014570155.1:6627-8033 GCF_001313835.1 Polistes canadensis
CAACCCTTAGAATTCCTGCACGATCGACAAAGGCCGTGAGTCGCGTCAGAACGTGACGTTTGTGAAGAGATTGACCTGCCGACAACGYTCTTAATTCTGGTGAGAAATACGCCTCTTGAGTCGCGCGTATCCAGAACGATTTTGACTTCTCCAGATCTGCTGGATTCAATGGCGATGCGGACAAACTCGAACCAAGAACCCTCTTAAAGCGCGAGACCTCTCTCTGAATGATCGCCGTGATCCGAAGTAGTTTAGTGAGATGCCGATGAAAGGAGGATGATTGCGGAAGGTCAACGAAGTCCCAAACTGGAGGTTGGGCTTGTGAGAGTGCCAGTGAGATGCCGGGGCGTTCCTCCAAATCCTCTTCCGGTAAAGGTGGCACTGACGAGGGCCAAAATTGTGGCGACTGAGAAAGCTATGGTAGACCACTCCACCATAGGGGGTGATCTATGAGTTGAGATGCACTGAGACCACCAGATGCCCAGTCAGCTGGATTAAGCTTTCCGGAGATGAATCTCCAATAAGCATAGGGTACGGACTCGTGAATAGCGGCTACCCTATTGCCTACGAATTCTTTCCATCTCATTGGGCTGTTTTTGACCCATGCAAGGGTCACCGAAGAGTCCGACCACAGGAAAGTAGGAACGTCCGAGAGGTCGAGAAGTYTAAWTACWTTTGCGGTCAGCTTGGCTAGCAGAGCCGCTGCTGAGAGTTCAAGTCTAGGAATGGTTAACCTCTTGAGAGGAGCTACTTTCGTCTTAGAACAGACTAGACTGACTACTGAAGATGAGTCAGCATACGACACTCTAAGATATACAACTGCTGCCATAGCCAGTTGAGAGGCGTCTGAGAAGCCATGAACCTGTATTVAGGTTGCCTTTGATGAGAGGTTTATCCATCGGGGAGTCTCTATGACTGATAACTGAGAGAGATGTTGYCTAAACTGGGACCACTCGTGAACTATGTCTGGAGTGAGAAGATCATCCCAGCCAACCTTTTCCAACCAGAGTCGCTGCATGAGGAHTTTCGCTTTGATCACTACCGGAGAGAGGAGTCCTAGAGGATCAAACAATTGGGCAACTTCGGAGAGAATGATGCGTTTCGTGACAGCTTGATGAAAAGAGATGGTACCGTGAAAAGAAAACACATCTTTCTGAGRGTTCCAGGAGATGCCCAAAATCTTGGTAGTGCTATCATCAAACGAATGGACAGGCGAGCTGTCTGACTGTGAGAGAGAGGTGCGTGAGAGGTTAGGAGAATTACTTTTCCACTTTTAAAGCGGTAAACAGGCGAAGGAGCACATGTCCTCTAACTGAGATGCTACGTCATTGAGATGATCAATAGTCTCTGCCCCCCCTGATATGTCGTCAACATAGCTCCCCTTGAGAATAGGGTTGACTGCGAGA
>NW_014570155.1:8575-10545 GCF_001313835.1 Polistes canadensis
ACCGGTTGAAGACTTGGCTGAACCGTTAAATACTACCCGCAGCTTGGTGGAGGAACTTTGTTCGCGCCAAACTCCGTGATGCGGGAGATAAAACGCCTGAGATDGCTCGGGAGCTTCGAGAGGAACAGGAACCATATGTCCTAAAGACTCATATTCTTTAAGGAAATCAGTATAGGTCTCCTTGAATTGCCTATCGGTTTCGAATATCTTGAGAAGTCTTTCAAGGCATCTCATGGCAAGAGACCTTGAATGCCCTAAGGTGGATATGTCTGTCGAGAATGGCAGGCGAACCATGTAACGACCTGTTGGCAATCGAGAGTGCGTATCAACAAAGTGCTGCTCGCATTGCGATTCAGCGAGACTCATGGTTGACGTGGGGGAAGATAAGACTTCTCCCTGAACCCAGAATTTCGTTAGAGTTTTATCAAAAGATTCGTTTGAGATGGCATGGCAAATTTTGCGATGATCAACCTTGCTCGGGCCGGAAGTCGCGCCTAGAACTGCCCAACCGAACCTTGTGTGGAAAGCTATAGGTTCTGAGTTGCCTTTCATAACAAGGCGAGAGGACTTGAKAACTCTTCTGAGATTATCAGCACCAATAAGAATGTCAATATGATCTGGAGTGAGAAAGTCAGGATCCGCTAACTTAAGGGATCTGAGATGAGGCCAGTCTTGCTCTCATATTACAGACGACGGCAACTGAGATGTGATTTTTGGCGAAATGAATGCCTTAAGATGAACCTGAGAGGTCGAGTATGTAGATTGGAGGACCAAGGACACTTGACCKTGGGTYGCTCCTGGAGWTGTACTACCCACACCCTGGATAGAAATGTTTCCTGGAGAACGGCTAAGCTTTAGCTTAGCTATGATTTTAGAGGAGACTACAGTCAACTCTGATCCAGGATCAATGAGAAGACGTACTAATTTAGGCGATCCATTTGAAGAAATAGCTAAGGCTTTACAAGTAGCTAAGAGTACAGGAGCTCTAGAACACGTTGAAAGCGATGGATTTAACGACCGATCGATGTCTGAGATAGGCGACGAGAATCTGACTCGTTTGGTCGTCTGAGAAGACCTTAAGGAAGATGAGATGGTCGATTTTAAGATGGATCTGAGAGGACGGTGTGGGTAATGAGATGTCCTACCTACTCCTCATTCTGAGGACGCCTTTTTTGAAGAGTTCTAAAAAAAACTCTTCTTGGTAGGTGTGGACTTAGGAGGAGATGATCGAGATGAGGATGACTTGTGAGGGGAGTCGGGAACAGGAGCCTTCGGTTTGGAGAGAGGTCTGGGAGTTGRCGTACTGGAGGTGGATGATGATGACTTCGGACTAGAGGATCGGCGTGGAGATGACTTCTTTGGTGATTTACGACGATCCTCTCTCGGTGACTCATCCGATGATACCCGTGAGCCCTGCGAGGACGAGACTATCTGAGATGTCTGTGTTGTCTCTGAAAGAGAGCTTGAAGTCCTTGATATGGGCAGCGATGATCTTGATGTAGAAGGAGATGTCCTAGACGAAGGAGGAGGAGATGTCCTTGACGATGTCATCCTTTTCTCGGGATGTATGAGCGTGTGGTGCCGATCTCCACACAGGTTGCATCGCCTATTACTCCTGCATTGCCTAACGTTATGCCTGCCTAAGCAGTTATAACACAGGCGAGATTCTGCTATGACCTTCTCCTTCTTCTGTTGATTTAGGCTCTTGAATAGAGGACAGAAGGCGATATAGTGCTTATGACTACAATAGCTGCAAGTATTCAAAAGGTCGGTGATAAATGGCATAGGATGTTTCTTGATTGGCCTTTTATCCATCGCCAACTGAGATGATCCGGGAGACTGAGATGTCGTTGTAGGCGTAGTTGCCTTCGCCTTTACGTTCAAGGCCCTGGCATAGGACCTTGTGGGGGGAGATGTAGGCCGTTAAGATGTCCTCCTGACTCCCTCGTAAGACCTACGAGTCTCGATAT
>NW_014570155.1:12041-20852 GCF_001313835.1 Polistes canadensis
TCACTTCGTAAGAGATTGTGTCGGACCACGCCACTTTTCGGTTCGATTAGAGGAACAGAGCGGAAGTGGAGAAAAGACAATACACCAATTAGCGAGTTCCACGCTAGGAAGAGATGACCAACAATCAATAGGAAAGTAACACGCAGAGGATGACGTTACAGGGGACCAATGACCTATTGACACGTTAAGTGGCGTGATCCATTGATCAATAAGAACAATTGATATGTCTTTTTCTTTGCGACAACAGACGGCGTCCTAATCATGCTAGCCGAGGGGTGATGCTATCTAGTCTGAGAAGCGCAATTTTCGAACAATAATAACCTGACATCTATACTGTCTTGTTTCTAATAGCACATTCTTACATCTACAAAAAAAATTTAATATATTTATAAAAAAATTTTTGCTACTTTCTGAAATAACCGTAGTTTAAAACTATCAGATACATAAAGAAATGCTATATAACAAAAGCTGTAAAACGTTATTTTTCAAATTTTAAAGCGTATATTAACAAATAGAAAGTGTTACGTTTAATAAAATCTAGCCAATAACATTTATATTTGAATAACTGCTGTCCAAAAAAAAGAAAAAAATCATTTTATTAAAACATTTTTTTATTACTTTACGTGAAGAATTCATATCTTTTTTAATGAAAGTCGATTGTAGTAAACCTAACATTTATTTTGTTTTGTTTCTATTAGCACATTTTTACCTTTACAAAAAAGTTTATATGTATCTAGAAACTAATTTTAGCTAATTTCTAAATTAAATCGTAGTTGAAACTATTAGATATCTAAAGAAATACTATATAACAAAAGCTGTACATCGTATTCTTTCTAGTTTTAATGCGTATACTAACAGATAAAAAGTGTTATGTTCAAAAAAATCCAGCAAATAACATTTATATTTTAACAAATGCAGTCCAAAAAGTAAAAAAAATCATTTTATTACAACATTTTTTTGATACTTTACGTGAACAATTCAATTCATTTTCAACGAGACTCGATTGTAGTAAACCTTACATCTATTCTATCTTGTTTCTTATAGCAAATTTTTACCTTCACAAAAAAGATTTTATATATTTATAAAAAAATTTTTGCTACTTGTTGAATTAATCGTAGTTCAAAACTATCTTATACTTAAAGATATGCTATATAACAAAAGCTGTACATCGTATTCTTTCAAGTTTTAATGCGTATACTAACAGATAAAAAGTGTTACGTTCAATAAAATCTAGCAAATAACATTTATATTTGAACAACTGCTGTACAAAAAAAGGAAAAAAAATCAATTTTTTACAACATTTTTTGATTAATTTACGTGAAGAATTCAAATCTTTTTTAATGAAACTTGATTGTAGTAAACCTAACATTTATTTTGTTTTGTTTCTATAAGCACATTTTTACCTAAACAAAAAAGTTTATATATATTTAGAAAGGAATATTAGCAACTTTCTGAATTAAATTGTAGTTCAAAACTATCATATACATAAAGAAATGCTATATAACAAAAGCTATAAAACATTTTCTTTCAAGTTTTAAAGCGTTTACTATTTAATAAAAAGTGGTATTTCCAATAAATTTTATCCGCTATCATTTACATTTCAACATCTGCAGTCCAAAAAAAGGAAGACAATCATTTTATTACAACATTTTTTGGAGACCTAACGTATAGAATTCAATTCTTTTTCTACGAAACTCAATAGTAGTAAACCTGACATTTATTTTGTTTTGTTTGCAGTAGCACATTTTTTTCTTCGCCTAAAATGTTTAAATATATTTAGAAAGAAATTTTTGCTAGTTTCTAGATTAAATCGTAAGTAAAAACTATCAGATATCTAAAGAAACGCTATAAGACAAAAGCTATAAAACATTTTCTTTCAAGTTTTAAAGCGTATACTAACAAATAAGAAGAGTTATGTCCAATAAAATCTAGCAAATATACTTTAATTTTATTCAACTGTAGTCGAAGAAAAAGGGAATATACCATCTTAATACAAATTTATTTGCTTATTTAACGTGAAGAATTCAATAGTTTTTTAACGAAACTCGATTGTAGTTAACCTGACATTAATTCTGTCTTGTTTCTCATAGCACATTTTTACCTTCACAAAAAAGATTTGATATATTTAAAAAAAAATTTTTGCTACTTTCTGAATTACCCGTAGTTTAAAACTATCAGATATATAAAGAAATGCTGTGTAACTAAAGCTGTAAAACGTTTTCTTTCAAGTTTTAAAGCGTATACTAACAAATAAAAAGTATTACTTTCAAAAAAATCCAGCAAATAACATTAATATTTCCACAACTGCATTCCAAAAAAAGGAAAAATATCATTTTATTACAACATTGTTTGGTTACCTAACGTAAGAAATTCAATTCTTTTTTAACGAAACTCGATTGTAGTAAACCTGTCATTTATTTTGTTTTGTTCCTAGTAGCTCATTTTTACCGTAGTTAAAAATGTTTAGATATATTTAGGAAGAAATTTTTGCTAGTTCCTAAATTAAATCGTAGATGAGACTATCAGATATGTAAAGAAATGCTATATAACAAAAGCAATAAGACATTTTCTTTCAAATAATAAAGCGTATACTAATAAATGAAATGTTTAATATCCATTGTTATGTATTAAATGTTGTAATGTAATTTGCTGAATTTTATTGTACGTAACATTTTTTATTTGTTAGTATACGCTTTAGAACTTGAAAGAAAACGTTTTACAGCTGTTGTTGTATAGCATATCTTTATGTATTTTTTAGTTTTGAACTACGGTTAATCCAGAAAGAAGCATACATTTCTTTTTAAATATATTAAATCTTTCTTGTGAAGGTAAAAATGTGCTATTAGAAACACGACAGAATGGATGTCAGGTTTACTAAAATAGAGTTTCGTTGAAATATAATTGAGTTCTTACCGGTCAGTTACCAAAAATAGTTGTATTAAGATGATATATTCCCTTTTTCTTCGACTACAGTTGTATGAAAGTAAAGTATATTTGCTAAATTTTATTGGACATAGCTCTTTTTATTTGTTAGTATACGCTTTAAAACTTGAAAAAAAATGTTTTATAGTTTTTTTTTATAGCATTTCTTTAGATATCTGATGGTTTTTACCTATGATTTTATGTACAAACTAGCAAAAATTTCTTTCTACATATATTTAAACATATTTAGCAAAGATAAAAATGTGCTACTGGAATTAAAACAAAATAAATGTCAGCTTAACTACAATCGAGTTTCGTAGAAAAAGAATTGAATTCCTTACGTTAGGTAACCAAAATAAGTTGTAATAATATGATTTTTTTCCTTTTTTTGAAATGCAGTTGTGGAAATATAAATGTTGTTTGCTGGATTTTATAGAACGTAACACTTTTTATTTGTTAGTTTGCGCTTTAAAACTTAAAAAAAAAACGTTTTACAGCTTTTGTTATATTGCACTTTTTTATGTATCTCATAGTTTTCATATTCGGTTTTATTTAAAAGTAGCAAAAATTTCTTTTCCAAAATATGCTAAACTTTTATTAAATGTTTTAATAAATTGATTTTTCTCGTTTTTTTGGACTGCAGTTGTCGAAATACAACTGGTATTTGCTGGATTTTATTGAACGTAATACTATTTATTTGTTAGTATTCGATTTAAAACTTGAAGAAAACGTTTTACAGCTTTTGTTTTAAAGCATTTCTTTATGTATCTGATAGTTTTTACATACAGTTTAAAAAAGAAAGTAGCAAAAATTTCTTTTTAAATATATTAAAATTTTTTTGTGAAGGTAAAAATGTGCTACTAGATACAAAACTAAATAAATGTCAGGATTACTACAATTAAGTTTCATTGAAAAAGATTTGAATTCTTCACGTAAAGATACCAAAAAAAGTTGTATTAGGATGATATATTCCCTTTTTCTTCGACTACAGTTGTAGAAAAGTAAAAAATATTTGCTAGATTTTATTGAACATAACAATTTTTATTGGTTAGTATACGCTTTAAAACTTAAAAATAAAAGTTTTATAGCTTTTGTTATATAGCTTTTGTTTATGTATCTGATAGTTTTGAACAACAGTTCAATTCAGAAAGTAGAAAAAATTTCTTATCAAATATATTTAAACATTTCAAGCGACGGTAAAAATGTGCTACTAGAAACAAAAAAAAATAAATGTCAGGTTACCTACAATCGAGTTTCGTTGAAAAAGAATTAAATTCCTCCTGTTAAGAAACAAAAAAAAGTTTTAATAAAATGATTTTTTCTCTTTTTTTAGACTGCAGTTTTGAAAATAAAATGTTATTTGCTAGATTTTATTATCCTTAACACTTTTTATTTGTTAGTATACGCTTTAAAACTTGAAAGAAAATGTTTTATAGCTTTTGTACTATAGCTTTACTATAGATATCTGATAGTATTTACTAATAATTAATCTAAAAAGCCGCGAAAATTTTTTTTAAATATATTGAAAAGTTTTTAGCGGCGGTACCATGTGCTATTAGAGACAAGATAGAATAAATATCAGGTTGACTACAATCGAGTTTCGACGAATAAGAATTGAATTCTACACGAAATGTATCCAAAAAATGTCGTAATAAAATGATTTTTTTCCTTTTTATTGACTGCAATAGTCCAAATATAAATGATGTTTGCATAATTCTTTTAGACTTAACACTTTTTATTAGTTAGTATACTCTTTAAACCTTGAAAGAAAACGCTTCATAGGGTCTGGTTAATAGTACTATTTTAGAATGTTTTTATTTTATAACTAGGTTTTAATCCAGAAAGTAGCGAAAATTTCTATCTACATATATAATAAATTTTTTAGCGGAGGTTAAAATGTGCTTTCAGAAACTATACAGAAAATATGTTTGGTTTAATAGAATCGAATCTTGTCGAAATATAATTGAAAGCTACACGTGAAGTAACCAAAAAAAGTTATAATAAAATTATTTTTTTTTGTTTTTTTCGTCGGCAGTTGTTGTAAAATAAATGATATATGCTAGATTTTATTAGAAATAACACTTTTTATTTGTAAGTATACGCTTTAAAACTTAAAAGAATATGTTTTATAGCTTTTGTTATATAGCCCGTTTTTACCTACTTCATAGTTTTTCACTACAGTTTTATTCCAAAAAGTTGCAAAAATTTTTTTTTAAATATACTAAGAAATTTTTAGCAACGGTAAAAATGTGCTACTACAAACAAAACAGAATAAACGTCATTATTAATACAATCGAGTTTCGTTGAAAAAAAATTGAATTCCTCACGTTAGGTAACAAAAAAAAGTTGTAATAAAATGATTTTTTCTCTTTTTTTGGACTGCAGTGTTTAAAATAAAAATGTTATTTGCTAGATTTTATTGAAACAAACACTTTTCATTTGTTACTATACGCTCTAAAACTTAAAAGAAAATGTTTTATAGCTTTTGTTCTATAGCATTACTTTGGATATCTGATAGTTTTTACTAATAATTAATCTAGAAAGCAGCGTAAATTTTTATTAATTATATTAAAAAGTATTTAGCGACGGTACAATGTGCTATTAGAAAAAAGATAGAATAGATTTCTGGTTGACTACAATCGAGTTTCGACGAATAAGAATTGAATTCTACACGAAAAGTAACACATAAATGTCGTAATAAAATGATTTTTTTCCTTTTTCTTGACTGCAGTAGTCCCACTATAAATGATGTCAGCATAATTCCTTTAGACTTAACACTTTTTATTTGTAWGTATACACTTTAAAGCTTAAAAGAAAACGTTTTTTAGCATCTGTTAAGTAGCACTTTTTTAGATTGTTTTTATTTTATAACTATGCTTTAGACCAGAAATTAGCAAAAATTTGTTTCTCGATGTATTAAAAATTTTTTAACGAAGGTTAAAATGTGCTTTTATAAACTATACAGAAAAGATGTTTGAATTACTATAATCGAATTTTGTCAAAATATAATTGAATGCTACACGTAAAGTAACCAAAAAAAGTTGTAAAAAACTGACTTTTGTCTGTTTTCCTCGACTGCAGTTGTTGTAAAATAAAGGATTTATGCTAGATTTTATTAGCAATAACACTTATTATTTGTAAGTATAAGCTTTAAAACTAAAAAGAAAATGTATTATAGCTTTTGTTATATAGTTTTTTTTTAGCTACTTCATAGTTTTTAACTACAGTTTTAATCCAGAAAGTAGCAAAATTTTTTATTGAATATACTAAAACATTTTTAGCAACGGTAAAATTGTGCTACTAGAAATTAAACAGAATAGATGTTTGGTTGACAACAATCGAATTTTTTTAAAATATAATTGAATTCTACAAGTGAAATAACCAAAAAAAGTTTTAAAAAACTGATTTTTTCTGTTTTTCTCGACTGCAGTTGTTGTAAAATAAATGATACATGCTAGATTTTTTTAACAATAACCCTTTCTTATTTGTTAGTATACGCTTTAAAACTTGAAAAAAATGTTTTATAGCTTTTGTTCTATAGCATTACTTTAGATAATTGATAGTTTTTACTAATAATTCATCTAGGAGGCAGCGACAATTTTTTTTTAAATATTACTTAGTTTTTTGCGACGGTACAATGTGCTAGTAGAAACAAGATAGAATGGATGTCAGGTTGACTACAATCGAGTTTCGACGAATAAGAATAGAATGCTAAACGAAAATTATCCAAAAAATGTCGTAATAGAATGATTTTTATCCTTTTTCTTGACTGCTGTAGTCTAAATATAAATGATGTTGTCATAATTATTTTAGACTTAAAACTTTTTACTTGTTAGTATTCACTTTAAAGCTTGAAAGAAAATGTTTTTTAGCGTCTGTTAAATAGCACTTCTTTTGATTGTTTTTATTTTATAACTCTGCTTTAATTCAGAAAGTAGCGAAAATTTGTTTCTGAATCTATTAAAAATTTTTTTTGCGAAAATGAAAATGTTCTTTTAAAAACTATACAGAAAAAATGTTTGGTTTACTACAATCGAATTCCGTCGAAATATAATTGAATGTTACTCGTAAAGTAACAAAAAAAACTTGTTAAAAACTGATTTTTTTATGTTTTCCTCGACTGCAGTTGTTGTAAAATAAATGTTATATGCTATATTTTATTATCAATAACACGTTTTATTTGTTAGTATACACTTTAAAACTTGAAAGAAAATGTTTTATAGCTTTTGTTATATTGCTCTTTTTTACCTACTTCATAGTTTTAAACTACAGTTTTAATCCAAAAAGAAGCAAATATTTCTTTTTAAATATACTAAAACATTTTTAGCAACGGGAAAAATTTGCTACTACAAACTAAAAAGAATAAACGTCAGGTTTATTGCAATCGAGTTTCGTTGAAAAAGAATTGAATTCCTCACGTTAAGTAACAAAAAAAAGTTGTAATAAAGTGAATTTTTATATTTTTTTAGACTGCAGTTGTTAAAATAAAAATGTTATTTGCTAGATTTTATTGGAGCCAACACTTTCTTATTTGTTAGTATACGCTTTTAAACTTGAAAGAAAATATTTTATAGCTTTTGTTATATAGCTCATTTTTAGCTACTTTATAGTTTTTTACTACTGTTTTAAACCATAAAATAGCAAAAATTTTTTTTAAATATACTAAAACATTTTTAGCACCGGTAAAAATGTGCTAGTAGAAATTAAACAGAGTAGATGTTTGGTTGACTACAATCGAATTTTTTCAAAATATAATTGAATTCTGCACGTGACATAACCAAAAAATGTTGTAAAAAACTGATTTTTTACTTTTTTCCCTGACTGCAGTTGTTGTAAAATAAATGATATATGCTAGATTTTATTAAAAATAACATTTTTTATTTGTTCGTATACGCTTTAAAACTTGAAAGAAAATGTTTTATAGCTTTTGTTATATAGCTTTTTTTTAGCTACTTCATATTTTTTAACTACAGTTTTAATCCAGAAAGTAGCAATAATTTATTTTTAAATATACTGAAACATTTTTAGCAACGGAAAAAATGTGCTACTACAAACTAAATAGAATGGACGTCAGGTTTATTACAATCGAGTTTCGTTTAAAAAGAATTAAATTCCTCACATTAAGTAACAAAACAAAGTTGTAAAAAAGTGATTTCTTATATTTTTTTGGACTGCAGTTGTTAAAATAAAAATGTTATTTGCTAGATTTTATTGAACCAAACTTTTTCTTTTTTGTTATTATACGCTTTAAAACTTGAAAGAAAATGTTTTATAGCTTTTGTTCTATAGCATTACCTTAGATAATTGATAGTTTTTACTAATAATTAATGTAAAAAGGAGCAGAAATTTTTCTTAAACATATAAAGAAGTTTTTAGCGACAGTACAATGTGCTATTAGAAACAAGATAGAATGGATGTAAGGTTTACTACAATCGAGTTTCGACGAAAAAGAATTCAATGCTACACCAAATGTATCCAAAAAATGTCGTAATAAAATGATTTTTTTACTTTTTTTTGACTGCAGTAGTAAAAATATAAATGATGTTAGCATAATTCTTTTAGACTTAACACTTTCTATTTGTTAGTATACGCTTTAAAACTTGAAAGAAAATATTTTATAGATTTTGTTATATAGCTTATTTTTAGCTACTTTATAGTTTTTAACTACAGTTTAAATCCAGAAAGTAGCCAAAATTTCTTTTTAAAAATACTGAAACATTTTTAGCAACGGTAAAAATGTGCTACTAGAAATTAATCAGTATAGATGTTTGGTTGACTACAATCGAATTTCTTTAAAATATAATTGAATTCTACACGTAAAATAACCAAAAAAAGTTGTAAAAAACTGATTTTTTCTGTTTTCCTCGACTGCAGTTGTTGTAAAATAAA
>NW_014570155.1:21252-21986 GCF_001313835.1 Polistes canadensis
ATAACACTTTCTTATTTGTTAGAATACGCTTTAAAACTTGAAAAAAATGTTTTATAGCTTTTGTTCTATAGCATTACTTCAGATAATTGATAATTTTTACTAATAATTCATCTAGGAGGCAGCGACATTATTTTTTAACATATTACTTAGTTTTTTGCGACGGTACAATGTGCTATTAGAAACAAGATAGAATGGATGTCAGGTTGACTACAATCGAGTTTCGACGAATAAGAATAGAATGCTACACGAAAATTATCAAAAAATTTCGTAATAGAATGATTTTTTTCCTTTTTCTTGACTGCTGTAGTCCAAATATAAATGATGTTGTCATAATTATTTTAGACTTAACACTTTTTACTTGTTAGTATACACTTTAAAGCTTGAAAGAAAATGTTTTTGAGCGTCTGTTAAATAGCACTTCTTTTGATTGTTTTTATTTTATAACTCTGCTTTAATACAGAAAGAAGCGAAAATTTGTTTCTAAATATATGTAAAAAATTTTTTTTGCAAAAATTAAAAAGTGCTTTTAAAAACTATACAGAAAAGATGTTTGGTTTACTACAATCAAATTTCGTCGAAATATAATTGAATGTTACTCGTGAAGTAACCGAAAAAACTTGTTAAAAACTGATTTTTTTATGTTTTCCTCGACTGCAGTTGTTGTAAAATAAATGTTATATGCTAGATTTTATTATCAATAACACGTTTTATTTGCTAGTATACACTTTAAAACT
>NW_014570155.1:23415-24522 GCF_001313835.1 Polistes canadensis
AGAAGGAAGCAAAAATTTCTTTTTAAATATACTAAAACATTTTTAGTAACGGTAAAAATGTGCTACTAAAAACAAAACAGAATGGACGTCATTATTAATACAAGTTTCGTTAAAAAAGAATTGAATTCCTCACGTTAAGTAACAAAAAAAAGTTGTAATAAAATGATTTTTTCTCTTTTTTTGGACTAAAGTTGTTAAGATGAAAATGTTATTTGCTAGATTTTATTGGACCAAACACTTTTCATTTATTAGTATACTCTTTAAAACTTGAAAGAAAATGTTTTATAGCTTTTGTTCTATAGCATTACTTTAGATATCTGATTGTTTTTACTAATAACTAATCTAGAAAGCAGCGAAAATTTTTCTTAAATATATTGAAAAGTTTTTAGCGACGGAACAATGTATAATTAGAAACAAGATAGAATGGATGTCAGTTTGACTACAATCGAGTTTCGACGAAAAATAATTAAATATTAAAAGTAAAATAACAAAAAAATGTCGTAATAATATGATTTTTTTTTTTATCTTAAATGCAGTAGTCTAAATATAAATCGTGTTTTGATAATTCTTCGGACTTAACACCTTTTATTTGTAAGTATACCCTTTAAAGCTTGAAAGAAAACGTTTCATAGGGTCTGGAAAATAACACTTTTTTAGATTGTTTTTATTTTATACCTACACTTTAATGTAGAAAGTAGCGAAAATTTTTTTCTAAATATGTTTAAAATTTTTGAGCGAAGGTTTAAATGTGCTTTTATAAACTATAAAGAAAAGATGTTTGGTTAACTACTAGCGAATTTCGTCGCAATATAATTAAATGTTACACGTAAAGTAACCAAAAAAAGTTGTAAAAAACTGATTTTATTCTGTTTTCCTCGACTGCAGTTGTTGTAAAATAAATGTTATATGCTAGATTTTATTATCAATAACACGTTTTATTTGCTAGTATACACTTTAAAACTTGAAAGAAAATGTATTATAGCTTTTGTTATATAGCTCATTTTTAGCTACTTTATAGTTTTTAACTACTGTTTTGAACCATAGAGTAGCAAAAATTTTTTCTAAATATACTAAAACATTTTAAGCACCGGTAAAAATGTGCTAGTA
>NW_014570155.1:25198-32269 GCF_001313835.1 Polistes canadensis
ATTGAAATCTACACGTGAAGTGACTAAAAAAAATTGCAAAAAACTGATTTTTTTCTGTTTTCCTCGGCTGCAGTTGTTGTAAAATAAATGATATATGCTAGATTTTATTAGCCATAACAATTTTTATTTGTTAGTATACGCTTTAAAACTTGAAAGAAAATGTTTTATAGCTTTTGTTATATAGATCTTTTTTATCTATTTCATAGTTTTTAACTACAGTTTTAGTCCAGGAAGTAGGAAAAATTTATTTTTAAAAATACTAAAACATTTTTAGCAACGGTAAAAATGTGCTACTAGAAATCAAACAAAATAGATGTTTAGTTGACTACAATCGAATTTCGTCGAAATATAATTGAATGCTACACGTGAAGTAACCCAAAAAAGTTGTAAAAAACTGATTTTTTTCTGTTTTAATTGACTGCAGTTGTCGTATAGTAAATGATATATGCTAGATCTTATAAGCAATAACACTTTTTATTCGTTAGTGTACGTTTTAAAACTTGAAAGAAAATGTTTTATAGCTTTTGTTATATAGCTCTTTTTTAGCTACTTCATACTTTTTAACTACAGTTTTAATCCAGAAAGTAGCAAAAATTTCTTTTTAAATATACTAAAACATTTTTAGCAACGGTAAAAATTTGCTACTACAAACAAAACTGAATGGATGTCATTATTAATACAATCGAGTTTCGTTGAAAAAGAATTAAATTCCTCACGTTAAGTAATTACCGTCACATTTTACCGTCACTATAAATTTTTCAATTTATTTAAGAAAAATTTTCGCTGATTTCTGAATTAAACCGAATTTCAAAACTATTAGATACATAAAGAAATGCTATATACTAAACGCTGTAAAACGTTTTCTTTCAAGTTTTAAAGCGTATACTAACACATAAAAAGTGTTACGTTCAATAAAATCCAGAAAATTCCATTTTTATTTCAACCAATGAAGTCCAAAAAAAGGAAAAAATTCATTATATTAAAACATTTTTTCGCTACTTTACGTTTAGAATTAAATTCTTATTCAACGAAACTCGATTGTAGTCAACCTGACATTTATTTTGTTTTGTTTCTAATAGCACATTTTTACCGTCGCCAAAAATGTTTAAATATATTAGGAAAGAAATTTTCGCTACTTTCTGAATGAAACGGTAGTTCAAAACTATCAAATACATAAAGAAATGCTATATAACAAAAGCTGTAAAACGTTTTCTTTCAAGTTTTAAAGCCTATACTAACAAGTAGAGAGTTTTAGTTCCAATAAAATCAAGCAAATAACATTTATATTTCCACAACTGCAGTTAAAAAAAAGGTAAAAAAACATTCTATTACAACATTTTTAAGTTACTATACGTTAAGAATCTATTTCTTTTTCAACGAAACTCGATTGTAGTCAACCTGACATCAAATCTGTCTTTTTACTAATAGCACATATTACCGTTACTATAAATTTTTCAATATATTTAAGAAAAATTTTCGCTTCTTTTTTGAATTAGTCCGTAGTTTAAAACTATCAGATACAAAAAGAAATGCTGTTTGACAAAAGCTGTAAAACGTTTTCTTTCAAGTTTTAAAGCGTATCCTAACGAATAGAAAGTTTATGGTCCAATAAAATAAAGCAAATAACATTTATATTTCAACAACTGCAGTACAAAAAAGGRAAARAATYATTCTATTACAACATTTTTAGGTTACTTTACGTGAAGAATTCAATTCTCTTTCCACGATACTCGATTAAAATAAACTTGACATTCAATCTGTTTTGTTTCTAGAAGCACATTTTAACCATCGATAGAAATGTTTAAATATATTTAGAAAGAAATTTTTGCTACTTTCCGAATTTTCCCGTAGTTCAAAACTATAAGATACCTAATAAAATGATATATAACAAAAGCTGTAAAACGTTTTATTTCAAGTTTTGAAGCGTATACAAACAAATAAAAAGTGTTGCGTTAATAGAACTCAGCAAATAAAATTTATATTTCAACAACTGCACTCCAAAAAAAGAAAAAATATCATTTTATTACAATATTCTTTTGTTACTTTACGTGCAGAACTCAATTCTTTTTCCACGATAATCGATTGTACTAAACCTGAAATCTATTCTGTCTTATTTCTAGTAGCACATTTTACCCGTCGCTAAAAATAGTCAAATATATTTAAAAAGATATTTTAACTACTTTCTGAATAAAACCGTAGTTTAAAACTAACAGATACATAAAGAAATGCTATATAACAAAAGCTGTAAAACGTTTTCTTTCAAGTTTTAAGACGTATACTAATAAGTAAAAAGTATTATGTCTAATAAAATTCAGCAAATAACGTTTATATTTTAAAAAATGCAGTCCTAAAAAAGGAAAAAATTCATTTTACTACAACATTTTTTCGTTACATAACGTCAAGAAATTGATTCTTTTTTAACGAAACTCGATTGTAGTAAACCTGACATTTATTTTGTTTTGTTTCCAATAGCACATTGTTACCTTCACAAAAAAGATTTAATATATTTAAAAAGAAATTTTTGCTACTGTCTGAATTAAACTGTAGTTCAAATCTAGCAGATACATAAAGAAATGCTATATAACAAAAGCTATAAAACATTTACTTTCCAGTTTTAAAGCGTATACTATTTATTAGAAAGAGTTATGTCTAATAAGTTTTAGCTGATATCACTTACTTTTCAACAACTACAGTCGAAGAAAAAGAAACAATCATTTTATTACAACTATGTTTTGTTACTTTACGTGTACAATAACCTTTTTTTCAACAAAATTCGATTTTAGTCATCTAACATATATTCTGTTAAGTTCCTAATAGCACATTTTTACCTTTTCAAAAAAGAATTTATATATTTAAAAAGAATTTATTGCTACTATGTGAATAAAAACGTAGTTAAAAACTATCAGATACATAAAGAAATGCTGTAAAAAAAAAGCTGTAAAACGTTTTCTTTCAGGTTTTAAAGCGTATATTAATAAGTAAATAGTGTTATGTCAAATAAAATTCAGCAAGTAACATTCATATATAAAAAACTGCAGTCCAAAAAAAAGAAAAGAATCCTTTATTACAACACTTTTGGGTAACTTAATCTGAAGAATTCGATTCTTTTTAAACGAAACTCGATTGTAGTAAACCTGACATTTATTTTGTTTTGTTTCTAATAGCACATTTTAACCTTCACAAAAGAGATTTAATATATTTTACCAGAAATTTTTGCTACTTTTTAAATTATACCATAGTTCAAATATAGCAGATACGTAAAGAAATGCTATATAAAAAAAGCTGTAAAACGTTTTCTGTTAAGTTTTAAAGCGCATACAAACAAATAAAAAGTTTATGGTTTAATAAAATTCAACTAAAAACATTTGTATTGCCACAACTGCAGTCCAAAAAAAGGAAAAAAATCATTTTATTACAACAATTTTTGGTTACATTACGTGAAGAACTTAATTCTTTATCAACGAAACTCCATTGTAGTAAACCTGACATGCATTCTGTCTTGTTTCTAATAGCACATTTTTATCTTCACTAAAAAGATTTAGTATATTTAAAAAGAAATTTTTGCTACTTCATGAATATAACCGTAGTACAAAAATATCAGATACAAAAAGAAATGCTATATAACAAAAGCTGTAAAACGATTTTTTTCAAAATTTAAAGCGTATTCTAATGAATAAAAAGTTTATAGTTCAATAAAATGAAGCAAATAACATTTATATTTCAACAACAGCAGTACAAAAAAAGCAATAAGATCATTTTATTACAACAATTTTTGGTTACTTTAGGTGAAGAACTCAATTCTTTATCAACGAAACTCCACTGTAGTAAACCTGACATGCATACTGTCTTGTTTCTAATAGCACATTTTTATTTTCACAAAAAAGATTTAATATATTTAAGAAGAAATTTTGGCTACTTTATGAATTAAACCGTAGTACAAAACTATCAGATACAAAAAGAAATGCTATTTAACAAAAGCTGTAAAACGTTTTCTTTCAAGTTTTAAAGCGTTTAATACTAAATACATAGTGTTAAGTTTAATAAAATCCAGCAAATAACATTTATATTTCATTACTTGCAGGCCAAAAATAATAAAAATATTATTTTATTACATCATTTTTTGGTTACTTTACGTGAAGAATTCAATCCTTTTTCAAGAAACTCGATTGTAGTCAACCTTACCTTTATTTTTTCTTGTTTCTAGTAGCACATTTTTACCGTCGCTAGAAATGTTGAAATAAATTTAGAAAGAAAATTTCGCTACTTTCTGAATAAAACCGTAGTTCAAAACTATCAGATACACAAAGAAATGCTATATAACAAAAACTGTAAAATGTTTTCTATCTAGTTTTAAAGCGTATACTAACAAATAGAAAGTTTTACGTCCAATAAAATCAAACAAATAACATTTATATTTTTACAACTAAAGTACAAAAAACGGAAAAAAATCATTCTAATACAACATTTTTTTGTTACATTATGTAAAGAACTTAATTCTTTTTCAACAAAACTCGATTGTAGAAAACCTGACATTAATTCTTTCTTGTTTCTAATAGCACATTTTTATCTGCACAAAAAAAATTTAATATATTTAAAAATAAATTTTTGCTACTTTTTGAATTAAACCGTAGTTTAAAAGTATCTGATACATAAAGAAATGCTATATACCAAAAGCTGTAAAACGTTTTCTTTTAAGTTTTAAAGCGTACACAAACAAATAAAAAGTTTTACGTTCAATAAAATCCTGCAAATAACATTTATATTTTAACAACTGCTTTCCAAAAAAAGGAAAAAAATCATTTTATTACAACATTTTTTGGTGGCTTAACGTGAAGAATTCGATTCTTTTTTAACGGAACTCGATTGTAGAAAACCTGACATCTATTCTGTCTTGTTTCTTATAGCACATATTTACCTTTACAAAATAGATTTAATATATTTAGAAAGAAATTTTTGCTACTTTCTAAATTAAACCGTAGTTCAAAACTAGCAGATACATAAAGAAATGTTATATAACAAAAGCTGTAAAACGTTATCTTTCCAGATTTAAAGCGTATAATAACAAATAAAAAGTTTTGCGTTCAATAAAATCCAGCAAATAACATTTATTTTTCAACAAATTTAGTCCAAAAAAAGGAAAAAAATCATATTAAAACAACATTTTTTTGTTACTTTACGTGAAGAACTCGATTCTTTTTCAAAAAACCTCGATTGTAGTCAACCTGATATTTATTTTTTTTTGTTTCTAATAGGACATTTTTACCGTCGCTAAAAATGTTTAAATATATTTAAAAGAAAATTTTCGCTACTTTCTGAATGAAACCGTAGTTTAAAACTATCAGATACAGAGAGAAAAGCTATATAACAAATGCTTTAAAACGTTTTTTCTCACGTTTAAAGCATTTAATAACAAATAAAAAGTTTAACGTCCAATAAAATTCAGCAAATATCATTTATAATTCAACGACTGCAGTCCAAAAAAAAGAAAAAAAATCATTTTATTAAAACATTTTTTGGTTACTTAACGTGAAGAACTCGATTCTTTTTCCACGAAACTCGATTATTGTAAACCTGACATTCATTCATTCTTGTTTCTAATAGCACATATTTACCTTTACAACATAGGTTTAATATATTTAGAAAGAAATTTTTGCTAGTTTCTAAAATAAATCGTAGTTTAAAACTAGCACATACATAAAGAAATGTTATATAACAAAAGCTATAAAACGTTATCTTTCAAGATTTAGAGCGTATACTAACAAATAAAAAGAGTTGCGTTCAATAAAATCCAGCAAATAACATTTATATTTTAACAACTGCAGTACAAAAAAAGAAAAAAATCATTCTAGTACAACATGTTTGGTTACTTTACGTGAAGAACTCAATTCTTTTTCAACGAAACTCGATTGTAAAAAACCTGACATCTATTCTCTATTGTTTCTAATAGCACATTTTTACCTTCACAAAAAAGATTTGATATATTTAAAAAAAAACTTTTTGCTTCTTTCTGAATTTAACCGTAATTCAAAACTATCAGATACAAAAAGAAATGCTATATAACAAAAGCTGTAAAACGTTTTCTTTCAAGTTTTGAAACATATACTAACAAATAAAAAGTTATACGTTTAATAAATGCCAGCAAACAACATTTATATTTCAACAACTGCAGTCCAAAAAAAGGAAAAAAATCATTCTATTACAACATTTTTAAGTTACTATACGTAAAGAACTCAATTTTTTTTCAACGAAACGTGATTGTAGTATACCTGTCACTTATTTTGTTTTGTTTGTAGTAGCACATTTTAACCGTCGCTAAAAATGTTTAAATATATTTAGAAAAAAATTTTTGCTACATTCTGAATTAAAACGAAGTTCCATACTATAAGATACACTTAAAAATGCTATAAAACAAAAGCTGTAAAACGTTTATTTTCTAGTTTTAAAGCATATACTGACAAATAAATAGTGTTATGTTTAATAAAATCCAGCAAAAAACATTTAAATTTCAACATCCGCATTCCCAAAAAAAGGAAAAAAACCATTTTATTACAACATTTGTTGGATAAATAACGTAAAGAATTCAATTCTTTTTCAACAAGACTCGATTGTAGTAAACCTATCATTTAATCTGTTTTGTTTCTAGTAGCACATTTTACCTGTCGCTAAAAATGGTAAAATATATTTAGAATAAAATTTTCGCTAGTTTCTAAATTTATTCGTAGTTCAAAACTATCACATACATAGGAAAATGCTATGTACCAAAAGTTGTAAAACGATTTCTGTCAAGTTTCAATAAGTATACTAACAAATAACAATGTGTTACGTATAATAGAATCAAGCAAATAACATTTATATTTTAACAACTGCAGTCCAAAAAAAGGAAAAAAATCATTTTATTACAACATTATTGGTTAATTACCATGAAGAATTTAATTCTTTTTTAACGAAACTCGATTAATGTAAACCTGAAATTTATTTGGTTTTGTTTTTATAGCACATTTTTAGCTTCACAAAAAAAAATTAATAAATTAAAAACGAAATTTTTGCTACTTTCTAAATAAAACCGTAGTT
>NW_014570155.1:34848-36311 GCF_001313835.1 Polistes canadensis
ACGTGAAGAATTTAATTCTTCTTCAAAGAAACTTGATTGTAGTAAACCTGAAATTTAATTTGTTTTTTTTTCTAGTTTATTTAAAAAAAAATTTTCGCTATTTTCTGAATTAAACATTAGTTCAGAACTAGCAGATAAATAAAGAAACGCTATATAAAAAAAGTTGTAAAACGTTTCCTTTTAAGTTTTAAAGCGCATACTAACAAATTAAAAAGTGTTAAGTTCAATAAAATACAGCAAATAACATTTATTTTCCACAACTGCTGTCCAAAAAAATAAAAAAATCATTTTATTACAACATTTTGTGGTTAATTAATGTGACGAATTCATTTCTTTTTCAACAAGACTCGATTGTAGTAAACCTAACATTTAATCTGTTTTGTTTCTAGTAGCACATTTTAACTGTCGCTAAAAATGTTTAGATGTATTTAGAAAGAAATTTTTTCTACTTTCTGAATTAAACCGTATTAAAAACTATAGGATACACAAAGAAATGCTATAAAGCAAAAGCTGTTAAACGTTTTCTTTCAAGTTTTAAAGCATATATTAACAAATAAAAAGTTTTAAGTTCAATAAAAACCAGCAAATAACATTTATATTTCAACAACTGCAGTACAAAAAAAGGGAAAAAATCATTTTATTACAACATTTTTCTTTTACTTTACGTGAAGAACTTTTATCTTTTTCAACGATAATCGATTGTAATAAACCTGACATCTATTCTGTCTTGTTTTTAATGGCACATATTTACCTTCACAAAAAAGATTTAATATATTTAAAAAGAGATTTTTGCTACTTCCTGAATTAGACCGTAGTTTAAAACAATTAGATACCTAAAGGAATGCTATATAACATAAGGTGTAAAACGTTTTTTTTCAAGTTTTAAAGCGTATACTAACAAATAAAAAGTGCTACGTTCAATAAAATCCAGCAAATAACATTTATATTTCAACAACTTCAGTCCAAACAAAGAAAAAAAAACATTCTATTACAACATTTTTTAGTTACTTTACGTGAAGAACTAAATTCATTTTCAACGAAACGTGATTTTAGTAAACCTGACATTTATTTTTTTTTGTTTCTAGTAGCACGCTTTAACCGTCGCAAAAAATGTAAAATATATTTAAAAAAAAATTTTCGCTAATTTCGGAATTAAACCATAGTTCAAAACTAGCAGATACATAAAATACCGCTATATAAAAAAAGGTTTAAAACGTTTTCTATTTAGTTTTAAAGCGCAAACTTAAAAATAAAAAGTGTTACGTTCAATAAAATCCAGCTAATAACATTTATATTTCAAAAACTGCTGTTTAAAAAAAGGAAAGAAACTGTTTTGTTACAACATTTTTGGGTTACTTCAAGTGAAGAATTCAATTCTTTTTCATCGAAACTCGATTTTAGTAAACCTGACATTTAATCTGTTTTGTTTCTAGTAGCACATTTTAACCGTCGCTAAATATGTG
>NW_014570156.1:0-2660 GCF_001313835.1 Polistes canadensis
AAGCGTATACTTACAAATAAAAAGTGTTAAGTCCAATAAAATCCAGCAAATATCAATTACATTTCTACAACTGCAGTCCAAAAAATGGAAAAAAGTCATTGGATTACAACTTTTTTTGGTTACTTCGCTTATAGAATTCAATTGTTTTTCGACAAAATTCGATTGTAGTCAACCTAACATCTATTCTGTTTAGTTTCTAATAGCCTATTATTTCCTTTGTTAAAAATTTTTTAATATATTTAAAAAAAATTATCGCTACTTTGTGAATTAAATCTTAGTTAAAATCTATAAAATTTATATAAAAGTGCGTTGTAACAAATGCTACAAAACGTTTTGTTTTAGGCTTATAGGCGTATACAAACAAATAAAATGTGTTATTTCCAAAAAAATCTAGCTAATATCATTTTTATTTCAAAAACTGCAGTCCAAAAAAAAAATCTTTTTACAGCAACTTTTTTTGTTACTTTACGTTTAGGATTCATTTTTTTTCAAAAAAAATTCGATTGTAGTCAACCTAACATTTATTCTGTTTAGTTTCTAATTGCACATTTTTACCTTTGCAAAACATTTTTTAGTATGTTTAAAAGAAATTTTCGCTACTTTATGAATTAAATCTTAGTCAAAAACTGTAGAATTTCTAAAAAAGTACTAATTTACAAAAGCTATGAAACGTTTTCTTTCTAGCTTTAAAGCGTATATTTAAAAATAAAAAGTGTTAAGTCCAAAAAAATTTGGAAGTTATCATTTATATTTCCAATACCGCAGTCAAAAAAAAGAGAAAAAATCATTTTATTACACCTTTTTTTGGTTACTTTACGTGAAGAATTCAATACTTTTTTGACAAAAATCGAATGTAGTTAATTTAATATCTATTCTGTTTAGTTTTAAATAACACATTTTTACCTTCGCTAAGAATTTTTTATTATATTTAATAGAAATTTTTGCTATTTTGTGAACTAAATCTTTGTTTAAAATTATAAAATATCTGAAAAAGTGCTATTTAATAGAAGCTATAAAACGTTTTTTTTCAAGCTTTAAAGCACATACTTAGAAATAAAAAGTGTTAAGTACGAAATATTTAGTATACATCATTTGTATTTCCACAACTGCAGTTTAAAAAAAGAGAAAAAATCGTTTTGTTAAAACTTATTTTGGTTTCCTTACGTGTAGAATACAATTCTTTTTCATAAAAACACGATTGTAGTCAACATAAAATCTATTCTTTTTAGTTTCTGATAGAACATAATTACAGTCGCTGGAAATTTTTTATTACGTTTAAAAGAAATTTTCGCTACTTTGTAGAAATAATCGTAGTTAAAAACTATAATTTTTCTAATGAAGTTCTACTTTAACAAAGCTATGAAACGTTTTCTTTCAAGCTTTAAAGCGTATACTTAAAAATAAATAGTGCCTAATCCGATAAAATTTTGCAAACATTATTTATATTTCGAATACTGCAGTAAAAAAAAAGAGAAAAAATAATTCTATTACAACTTTTTTTCGTTAATTTACGTGAAGAATTTAATTCTTTCTCAACGAAACTCGATTGTAGTCAACCTAAAATCCATTATGTTTTGTTTCTAGTAGCCAATTTTTACTGTCGCAAAAATTTTTTAATATATTTAAAAAGAAATTTTCGCTACTCTTTGGATAAAATCGTAGTAAAAAACTATAAAATTTCTAAAAAAGTGCTATGTAACTAAGATTATAAAACGAAATGTTTCAAGTCTTAAAGCGTATACTAACAAATAAAAAGTGTTATGTCCAATAAAATATAGTAAATATCATTCGTATTTTAACAACTGCAGTCCCAAAAGAGAGAAAAAATCTTGTCAATACAACTTTTTCTGGTTACCTCGCCTGTACAATTCAATTCTTTTTCATAATAATTTGATTGTTATCAATCTTATATCTATTCTTTTCAGTTATAAATAACACATTTTAACTGTCGCTTAAAATTATTTTTCATATTTAAAAGAAATGTTCGCTTCTTTGTAAATTTAGTTGCTATTAAAAACTATAAAACTTCTGTAAAAGTAGTATTTACCAGAACGTAGGAAACGTTTTATTTCTAACTTTAAAGCGTATACTTACAAATTAAAAGTGTAAGGTCCGAAAAAGTTTAGCAAACATTAAAATTATTTTAAATAATTCGGTCAAAAAAAAAAATATCATCTTATTACAATATTTTTTAGTTACTTTACGTGTAGGATTTAATTCGTTTTCGACGAATCTCGATTGCAGTCAACCTGACATCCATTCTCTTTTATTTCTAGTAGCACATTTTTAATGACGCTAAAAATTTTTTAATGTATATGAAGAGAAATATTCGCTACTTTCTAAATTAAATCGAAGTTGAACACTATAAAATTTCAAAAAAGTGCTATTTAACAGAAGCTATGAAACGTTTTCTTTCAGGCTTTGAAGCGTTTACTTACAAGAAAAAAGAAATATGTCTGATAAAATCTAGCAAATATAATTTATATTTTAACAGCTGCAGTCAAAGAATTGAGAAAAAATCATTTTATTACAACTTTTTTCGGTTACTTTACGTGTAGAATACAAGTCTTTTTCGACAAAATTCGATTGTAGTCAACCTAACATCTACTTTGTTTAGTTCCTAATAGCACATCTTTACTGTCGCTAAAAATTTTTTTATA
>NW_014570156.1:4347-5339 GCF_001313835.1 Polistes canadensis
TTCGTTAAAAAAATTTTAATATATTTAAAAAGAAATTTTCGCTACTTTCTGGATTAAATCGTAGGTAAAATTAATAAAAAATCTAAAAAAGTAGTGTTTGATAGAAGCTATGAAACGTTCTCTTTTAAGCTGTAAAACGTATACTTACAAATAAAAAGTATTAGGTTCAAAAAAATTTTCCAAAGATCATTTATATTTCAACAACTGCTGTCTAATAGAAAAGAGAAAATTATTTTTTTACAACTTTTTTTGCTTACTTTACGTGAAGAATTCAATTCTTTTTCAACGAAACTCGATTGTAGTAAACCTGACCTGGTTTTTTATCTAGTAGCACATTTTTAACGTCGCTAAAAATGTTTTAATATAAATAAGAAGAAATTTTTGGTTCTTTCTGGATCAAATTGTAGTTAAAAACTATTAAATTTCTAAAAAAGTCCTATTTACCAAAAGCTGAAAAACGTTTTCTTTTAAGTTTTAAAGCGTGTACTACAAATATAAAAAGTTATGTCCTATAAATTCTAGCAAATATCATTTACTTCTCAACAAAAGCAGTCGAAGAAAAGACAAAAAATCATTTTATTACAATTTTGTATAGTTACTTCGCGTCTAGAAATAAATTATTTTTCGACAATATTTGATTGTAGTAGACCTGGTATCCATTCTGTTTTGTTTCTAGTAGCAAATTTTTACTGTAGCTAAAAATGCTTTAATATATTTAAATAGAAATTTTTGCTACTTTCTGGACTAAATTGTAGTAAAAACAATAAAATTTCTAAAAAATTGCCATATAACTAAAGCTATAAAATTTTTTCATTCAAGTTTTAATTCGTATAATACCAAATAAATAGTTTTTTGTCCAATAAAACCTAGCAAGTATAATTTACTATTTATAACTGCAGTCTAAAAAAAGAGAAAAAATCATTTTATTACAACATTTTTCGGTAACTTAACGTGTAGAATTCAATTATTTTTCGACAAAATTCGATTGTAGT
>NW_014570156.1:9199-11551 GCF_001313835.1 Polistes canadensis
ACGATTTATTCCAAAAAGTAGCGAAATTTTTTTTCTGAATGTATTAAAACATTTTTAGCGACTGTAATAATGAGCTACTAGAAATAAAACAGATTGGATTTTAGGTTTACTACAATCGAGTTTATTTGAAAGAGAATTGAATTCTTCACGTAAAGAAACCAAAAAAAGTTGTAGTAAAATGATTTTTTTTCTTTTTTTTTTACCGCAGTTGTTCATATATAAATTAGGTTTGCCCAATTTTTTTAGAATTAACACTTTTTATTTGCTAGTATACGTTTTAAAACTTAAAAGAAAACGTTTTATAGCTTTTGTTATATTGCATTTTTTAGAAATTTTATAGTATTTAAATACGATTCAATTAAAAAAGTATCAAAAATTTTTTTCTAAATATAATAAAACATTTTTTCGTCGGTAATAATTTGCTACTAGAAATAAAACAGATTGGTGGTCAGGTTTACAACAATCGAGTTTTGTTAAAAAAGAATGGAATTCTTCGCGTGAAGTCCCCAAAAAAAGTTTTATTAAATTGATTTTTTCTCTTTTTTGTGACTGCAATAGTTCCATTATAAATGATGTTTGCAAAACATTTTTGGACTTTTCACTTTTTATTTGCAAGTATACGCCTTAAAGCTCAAAAATAAACGTTTCAAATCTTCTGTTAGGTAGCACTTTTTTGGATTTTTTTTAATTTTAAACTACGATTTAATCAATAATGTAGCAAAAATTTTTTTTATTTTTATTAAAAATTTTTTAGCGATTGTAAATATTTGTTAATAGAAACTAAACAGATTAGGTGTTTGTTTGACTCATATCAAATTTTGTCGGAAAATAATTATATTCTACACGAGAAGTAACAAAAAAAATTTTTTATAAAAGGGTTTTTTTTCTTTTCTTTGACTGTAGTTTTTTGAAAAGTAAAGGGTATTTGCTAAATTTTATTGGACATACCACTTTATATTTGTTAGTATACGCTTTAAAACTTAAAAGAATACGTTCTATAGTTTTTGTAATGTATCCCTTTTTTAGAAATTTTATAGTTTTCCCTTACGATTTACTCTAAAAAGTTGCAAAAATTTCTTWTTAAATCTATTGAAAAATTTTTAGCGAAGGTAAAAATGTGCTACTAGAAACTAGACAGAATAGATGTCAGGTTAACTACAATTGAGTTTCGTTGTAAAAGAAATAAACTCTTTACGTTAAGTAACTAACAAATGTTCTAATAAAATGATTTTTTTCATTTTTTAGACTGCAGTATTCTAAATTTAATAATGTTTGCAAAATTTATTAGACCTAACACTTTTTATTTGTAAGTGTACGCTTTAAAGCAGGAAAGAAAACGTTTCATAGCTTCTGTAAAATAGCACTTTTATATCAATTTTATAGTTTTTACTGCAGCCYAATCTACAAAGTAGAGAAAAYTTCTTTTAAACATATTAGAATATTTTTTGCGACGGTATAAATATACTATTAGAAACAAAACAGAATAGATTTTAAGTTGACTACAATCGAGTTTTTAGATAAAAGAATTGAATTCTACTCGAAAAGTAACCAAAAAAAGTTAAAATAATACGATTTTTTTTCCTTTTTTGGACTGTAATTACTGAAATATAAATGATGTTTTTTAAATATTTCGGGCTTAACAATTTTTAATTGTAAATATACGCTTTAAAGCTTAAAAGAAAACGTTTMATAGYTTCTGTTWMATAKAACATTTTAARAAATTTTATTGATTTAAACTTCGTCTTATTCAACGAAGTAAAGAAAATTTCTTTTAAACATATTTAAAAATTTCTACCAACGGTAAAAATGTGCTATTAGAAACTAAACAGAGAATATTTTAGGTTGACTACAATCGGTATGTTTTAAAAAAGAACTAAATTCTACACGTAAAGTAATCAAAAAAAGTTATCATAAAATGATTTTTTTATTTTTCTGCAGTTTTTAAAACATAAATGATATTTGCTAGATTTTATTAGACATAACTCTTGTTATTTGTTAGTATACGCTTTAAAACTTAAAAGAAAACGTTTCATAGATTCTGTCAAAATAGCACTTTATTAGTAATTTTATAGTTTTTGACTGCTATTTAATCCAAAAAGTAGCGAAAATTTCTTTTTTAATATATTAAAAAATGTTTAGCTACTGTAAAATTGGTCTACTAGAAACTAAACAGAATAGACATAAGGTTTTCTACAATCGAGTTTCGATTAAAAAGAGATGAATTCTACACGTAAAGTAAATAAAAAAAAAGTTTTAAAAAAATGATGTTTTCTCTTTGCTAGGACTGCAGTTAGTAAAATATAAATGATATTTGCTAGATTTTATCGGACTTTGCATGTTTTATTTGTTAGT
>NW_014570156.1:13581-14977 GCF_001313835.1 Polistes canadensis
ATATAGCACTACCATAGGTATCTTACCGTTTAAAACTATTATTTAATTTAGAAAGCAGCGAAAATTTCTCCTAAATATAATAAGATATTTTTAGCGACATTAAAAATGTGCTTTTTAAAACCAAACAGAAAGGAAGTCAGGTTGTTTACAATCCAGTTTCGTCAAAAAAGTATTGAATTTTACACGTAAAGTGACCAAAAAAAGTGAAATAAAATATATTTTTTTCTTTTTGTAAACTGCTGTTTTTCAGATATAAATACTATTTGCTAGATTTTATCAGACTTTACACTTTTTGTTTGTGAGTATACTCTTTAAAACATGAAATAAGACTTTTTTTAGCTTCTGTTATAAAGCACTTCTTTAAAAATCTAAAAGTTTTCCACAACTGTTCAATCCCAGCAGCAGCTAATATTTTTTGTAAATATATTAAAAATTTTTAAGCAACGGTAAAAATGTGCTATAAGAAACTAGAAAGAATGAATGGCAGGTTGACTACATTCGAATTTCGTCGAAAAAGAAATTAAATTCTACACGTAAAGTAACTAAAAAAATTTTTTATAAAATGATTTTTTCTCTTTGTTTGGACGTCGGTTGTTTAAATAGAAATGATGTTTGCTAATTTTTTTCTGACGGAACACTATTTATTTGTATGTATACGCTTTAAAACTTTAAAGAAGACGTTTTATTGCTTTCAGTATATAGAACTTCTTTAGAAATCTGATAGCAGTCAACTATTATTAAATCTAGAAAGCAGTTAAAATTTTTCCTCAATGTATTGAAAAACTTCTAGCGACGGTAAAAATGTTCTATTAGAAACTAAACAGAACAGATGTTTAGTTGACTACAATCGAGTTTCTATAAAAAAGAATTAAACTCTAAACGCAGTATAACCTAAAGAAATTGTAAAAAAATGATTTTTTTTCTTTTCTTAGACTTTAGTTGTTAAAATATAAATAATGTTTTGCTTGATTTTATTCGAATTAAAACTTTTTATTTGTTAGTATACGCCTAAAAACTTGACAGAAAACGTTTTAAAGTTTATGTTATATAGCACTTCTTTCAAAATCTTATAGTTTTTAACTATTACTTATTCCAAGAAAAAGCTAAAATTTCACCTAAATATATAGAAAAATATATAACGACAGTAATAATTTTCTATTAGAAACTAGATAGAATGGATATCATGTTGAGTACAATCGAGTTTCGTCGAAAAAGAATTGAATTTTACACGTAAACTGACCAAATAAGTTGAAATAAAATGGTTTTTCTTTTTTTTTTTAATTGTTGTAGTCGACATAGAAATAATATTTGCTAAATTTTTTTAGAAGTAACACTTTTATTTGTAAGTATACGTTTAAAGCTTGAAAGAAAACGTTTTATAGCTTCTGTTATATAG
>NW_014570156.1:17037-18180 GCF_001313835.1 Polistes canadensis
CAGCGGTAAAATTGTGCTATTAGAAACTAAACAGAATAGATGTTAGGTTGACTACAATCGAATTTCATCGAAAAAGAATTGAATTTTACGCGTAAAGTAACTAAAAAAAGTTGTATTAAATTATTTTTTCTCATTTTTTTGGACTTGTCACGTTCTAGTGACGATTTTGTATAGCAGGGAGTGTCATCCAAYTTTAATCATTAWATAACCAGTATTTAATAGTTGCGGTTTATCTTCCTGTCACATTGTACGAAAAATTTTCAAATTTATGTTACTTACATATTTTTACTTACACAAATCMCATATGCGTATAGTAACATTGYATACTGTAGCTTTCTATATTTTTTTACGTAATATGTMAGTTAAGTAAAAWTTACTATTCTTGTATTTTACAATACGGTTATTTTCCTTATAATAATTAAACTTACATTATATGTACTGTAAATTCTATTCGTATTAGGCGCTCTTATGAACGACCATCAATGGTTACTATTTTRACAGCATAAATATAACGGTAAAAACATGTGTCGATAGTCGTTCATAGGAAAACCTGCCTTATCTACAACCGAAGTCGGTTAGCGGGTCTTTTGATAAGTGAATGTCGGTAAAACCTACTTTCTGCTTCTACAATACCGACATTTAGTATTACCTGTTTATCTAGTATAACAATTACTATTAGCATTCTTTAATAATTAARTGATTGCAGCAAATAACATTTAGGTAACTTTACCTTTATTTGAGAATAACTTTGACGATTACTGGGAATTAATAGAACTAATAATTCTTATTATTATTAACATTTTTATAAAATAATAATGTTATCTTGCACGTAGGTCCCTAACTTTGTGGTAAGGGCACGCGTGCATTATAAGGAAAWCTCTTAGCTAAGGTATAAGACGCACGTGCAGTTCCAAGAATTACTGCTTGATAGTAACC
The DNA here is from genome assembly GCF_001313835.1 of Polistes canadensis. NCBI lineage: Eukaryota > Metazoa > Arthropoda > Insecta > Hymenoptera > Vespidae > Polistes > Polistes canadensis. The sequence goes on from NW_014570156.1 coordinate 17,974, forward strand.
GACATTTTTCTGAGGCAAATTCTACTACTAGCTGACACAGCAGTATAGCGCTTGAYGGTAACTAATATTAATTCGCAAGTGCCAAACYAAGAGGTCGACGCACTTCATTCTCACGAGGTGGTAATGGTCGGTAGTGGAGGAAGCACCTAACGCGAGTTAAGGTACATCTTACTCGGCCTTGCTGTGCTCGACGTGGGGAGACAGGGG
>NW_014570156.1:20600-22553 GCF_001313835.1 Polistes canadensis
CTATACAGAAAGGATGTAATACTGTCAACAATCGAGTTTTGTCGAAAAACAATGGAATTTTACACGTTAAGTGACCAAATAGGGAAAAATAAAATGACTTTTTCTCTTTTTTTAGACTGCAGTTTATGAAATATTAATAATATTTGCTAGATTTTATCGGACTTAAAACTTTTTATTTGCAAGTATACGCCTTAAAACTTGAAAAAAGGTGTTTTGTAGCTTAAGCAAAATAGTACTTTTTAGAAATCTGATAGTTTTTTACAAGGTTTCAATCCAGAAAGCAGTTTAGATTTCTTTTCAATATATTAACAATTTTTTAAAGACGGTAAAAATGTGATATTAGAAACTAGACAAAATGGATGTCAGGCTGACTACAATCGAGTTTTGTCGAAAGAAAAATGAGCTCTACACGTAAAGTACCAAGAAAAAGTTTTATTAAAATTTTTTTTTTTTTGACCTAAGTAGTCGAAATATAAATGAGGTTTACTAAATTTTTTCAGACTAACACTTCTGATTTGTAAGTAAACGCTTTAAAGCTTAAAAGAAAAGTTATATAGCTTCTGTCAAAATAGCACTTTCTCAGAAAATTTATAATATTTGACTGCGATTGAATCCACAAAGAATCGAAAATTTCTTTTAATTATAATAAAAATTTTTAGCGACAGTAAAAATGTGCTATTAAATACTAAAAAGAATACATATTAGGTTGATTACAATTGAGTTTTTATGAAAAAAAGTTAAATTCTACACGTAACGTAGCCAAAAAATGTTAAAACAAAATGATTTTAAATCTTTTTTTAGAGGTAAGTAGTCGAAATATAAATAATGTTTGCTAAATTTTTTTGAACTTAACACTATTTATTTGTAAGTATACGCTTTAAAACTTAAAAGAAAACGCTTAATAGCTTCTGCTAATTAGCCCTTTTTTAAAAATTATGTAGTTTTACCTACGATTTAATTTACAAAGTATCAAAAATTTCTTTTTAATATAATAAAAAATTTTTAGCTACTGTAAAAATGTGCTATAAGCAACTAAACAGAATAGATGTTTGTTTGACTAAAATCAAATTTCGTTGAAACATAATTGAATTCTACACTAAAAATAACCAAAAAAAGTTTTAATAAAATGATTTTTTCTCTTTTTTTGGACTGCAGTTGGTAAAAAATAAATGTTATTTGCTAGATTTTATCGAATTTGCCGCTTTCTATTTTTTAGTATACGCTTTAAATCTTGAAAGAAAACGTTTCATAGCTTTTGTTATATAGCACTACTTTAGATATCTTACTGTTTAAAACTATTATTTAATTTAGAAAGCAGCGAAAATTTCCCCTAAATTTAATAAGAAATTTTAAACGACATTAAAAATGTGCTTTTAGAAACAAAACAGAATGGAAGTCAGGTTGCTTACAATCGAGTTTCGTCGAAATAGAATTGAATTTTACACTTAAAGTGACCAAAAAAACTAAAACGAAATAATTTTTTTTCCTTTTTTTAAACTGCTGTTTTTGAGATATAAATAATATTTTCTAGATTTTATCAGACTTAACACTTTTCATTTGTAAGTATACGTTTTAAAACATAAAATAAAACGTATTTTATCTTCTGTTGTAAAGCACTTCTTTAGAAATCTGATAGTATTCCACTACTGTTCAATCCAAGTAACAGCTAAAATTTTTTTTTAAATATATTCAAAATTTTTTAGCAACGGTAAAAATGTGCTATTAGAAACTAAGAAGAATGAATAATAGGTGTACTACATCCGAATTTCCTCAAAAAAATTGAATTCTACACGAAAAATAACTAAAAAAAGTTTTTATAAAATGATTTTTTCTCTTTGTTTGGACGTCAGTTGTTTAAATAGAAATGATATTTGCTAGATTTTATTAGACATAACACTTTTTATTTGTTAGTATACGCTTTAAAGCTTGAAAGAAAACGTTTCATAGCTTCTG
>NW_014570156.1:24917-27063 GCF_001313835.1 Polistes canadensis
AAAAGAAAACTTTTTATAGCTTCTGGTAAATATCACTTTTTTAGATTTATTATAATTTTTAACTATAATTTAATCAAGAAAGTAGCAAAAATTTCTAATTAAATATATAAAAAATTTTTTAGCAAAGGTAAAAATGTGATTTTAGAAACTAAACAGAATAGATGTTTGGTTGACTACAATCAAATTTTGTCTATAAATAATTGAATTCTAAACGTGAAGTAGCAAAAGAAAGTTGTATTTAAATGATTTTTTTTCGTTTCTGCGACTGCAGTTGTTGAAAAGTAAATAGCATTTGCTAGATTTTATTGGACATAAAACTTTTTATTTATAAGTATACGCATTAAAACTTTAAAGAAAACGTATTATAGCTTTTGTTGAATAGCACTTATTTAAAAGTATTAGGAGTTTTAACTATAATATAATCCCGACAGTAGCAAAAGCTTTTTCTTAATTTTTTAAAACATTTTTAGCAACGGTAAAAATATTTTACTAGAAACAAAACAGAATAGATGTTAGGTTAACTACAATCGAGTTTCGTCGCAAAAGAATTTAATTCTACACGTAAAGTAACCAAAAAAAGTAATAAAATGATTTTTTCTTTTTATTTTGGCTGCAGTTGACCGAATATAAATGATGTTTGTCAAACTTTTTTGGACTTACCACTTTTTATTTGTAAGTATACGCTTTAAAGCTGGAAAGAAAAAGTTTTATAGCTTTCGTAAAATAGCCCATTTATAATTTTATATAATTTTTAACTCCAAATTAATCTAGAAAGTAGCGAAATCTTCTTTTTAAATATATTAAAACTTTTTAGCGACAGTAAAATGTTCTATTAGAAACAAGAGAGAATGGATGTGAGGTTTACTACAATCGAGTCTCGTCGAAAGAGAATTGAATTCTACACGTAAAGAAACCAAAAAAAGTCGTAGTAAAATAATTTTTTCTCTTTTCTTAGACTGGAGTTGTTCAAATATAACTAATATTTGCTTGATTTTATCGGACTAAACACTTTCTATTTCTAGGTATACTCCCAAAAACAAAAAAAAAACGTATATAAGCTTTTGTTTTATAGCACTTTTTTAGAAATCTGATAGTTTTTAACTTTTAATTAATTCAGAAAAAAGCGAAAATTTCTTTAAAATATATTAAAAAATTGTTAGCAGCGGTAGAAATGTGCTACTAGTAACAAAACCGAATGGATTTCTAGCTTATTACAATCGAGTTTTGATAAAAAAAAATTGAATTCTTTACGTGAAGTAGCCATAAAAAATTGTAATAAAATGATTTTTTTCTTTTTTTTGGACTGCAGTTGCTGAAATGTTAATGTTTTTTGCTAGATTTTATTAGACCTAACACTATTTAGTTGCAAGTTTACGCATTAAAACTTGAAAGTAAACGTTATATAGCTTTTGTTATATAGCACTTCTTTAGATATCTGATAGTATTCCACTATTATTCAATCTAAAAAGTAGCGAAAATTTCTCTTCAATATATAAATAAATTTTTAGCGACGGTAAAAATGTGCTAATAAAAAAATAACAAATTAGATTGTAGGTTGACTACAATTGAGTTTCGTCGGGAAAAATTGAATTCTACATGCTAAGTAACTAAAAAATGTTGTAATAAGGTGATTTATTCTATTTTTTTGAACTGCAGCTGGTAAAATATAAATGGTATTTGCTAGATTATACCGGGCTAAACACTTTTGAGTTTTTACTATACGCTTTAAAACTTGAAAGAAAACGTTTTATAGCTTTTGTTATATAGCAATTTTTCAGTAATTTTATAGTTATTAACTACGATTTAATCCAGAGAGGAGGGAAAATTTATTTGTTATTATTTTAAAACATTTTAAGCGACGGTAATAGTGTTTTACTAGAAACAAAACAGAATGGATGTTAGGTTGACTACAATCAAGTTTCGTCGGAAAATAATAAATTCTACACGTTAAGTAACAAAAAAAAGTCTTAATAAAATGATTTTATCTCTTTTTTTGACTAAAGCTTTCGAAATATAAATGATGTTGGACAAATTTTTTCGGACTAGCCACTTTTTATTTGTAAGCATACGCTTTTAAGCTTGAAAAAAAACGTTTCATAGCTTCTGTTTAATAGCACTTTTATGGAAATTTTATAGTTTTTAACTA
>NW_014570156.1:28999-31011 GCF_001313835.1 Polistes canadensis
GATTTTATCGGACCAAACACGTTTTATTTGTAACTAGCTGCCTAAAAGTTTAAAACAAAAAGTTTTTAAGCTGTAGTTATATAGCACTTTTATAGAAATCTGATAGTTTTTAAGTATTATTCAATCCAGAAAGCAGCGAATATTTTTTCTAAATATATTGAAAAATTTTTAGCAACGATAAAAATGTCCTAGTAGAAACTACACAGAATTGATGTCAGGTTGAATACAATCAAGTTTCGTCGAAAGATATTTGAATTTTACATAAAAAGTAACAAATAGAAATCGTAATAAAATAATTTTTTCTTTTCTTTTGGACTGCAGTAGTCCAATTATAAATAATGTTTGTTAAATTTTTTGAACCTAACAATTTTTATTTGTAAGTTTACGCTTTAAAGCTTGAAAGAAGACGTATAATAGCTTCTGTTGAATATTACTATTTATGATATATAAAGTTTTTAACTACGATTAAATCCAGAAGGTAACGAAAATWTTTTGTTATRAATAKTAAAAATTTTTTAGTGAAGGTAAAAATTTGCTTTTAGAAACTAAACAATAAAGATGTTTGGTTGACTACAGTCGAATTTTGTCGAAAACTAATTAAATTCCCCACGCGAAGTAGCTAAAAAAATTTGTGAAAAAATTATTTTTTCCCTTTTTTTGGACTGCAGTTGTTGAAATATAAATGGTGTTAGGAATATTTTTTCAAACTTAACATTTTCTATTTATAAGTATACGCTTTAAAACTTGAAAAAAAACGTTTTATAGCTTTTGATATATAGCACTTTTTTAGAAATTTTCTAGTTTTTAATTACGATTTAGTTCAAAAAGTAGCAAAAATTTCTTTTTGAATATATTAAAAAATTGTAAACGATGGTAAAAATGTGCTATTAGAAATTAAACAGAATAGATGTTAGGTTGACTACAATCAAATTTCGTCGAAAAAGAATTGAACTCTACACGTAAAGTAACTAAAAAAATTTTAATAAAGTAATTTTTTTTTTTGGACTGCAGTAGTTAAAATGAAAATGATATTTGCTGGGTTTTATCAAAATAAACAGTTTTATTAGTTAGTATACGGTTTCAATTTTCAAAGAAATCGTTTTATAGCTCTTGTTATATAGCACTTGTTTAGAAATTTTTAGGATTTACCTACGATTTTATCCAGGAAGTAGCATAAATTTCTTTTTAAATATATAAAAAAATTTTAAGCGACAGGTAAATTGTGCTATTAAGAACTAAACAGAATGAATGTTAGGTTGACTACAATCGAATTTTGTCTAAAAAAAATTGAATTTTACGTGTAAAGTAACCAAATCAATTGTAATAAAATGATTTTGTCTCTTTTTCTGGACAGCAGTTGTTAAAATATAAATGATATTTGCTGGATTTTATTAGACTAAAAATTATTTATTTGAAAGTGTCCGTTTTAAAATTTGAAAGAAAACGTTTTATAGCTTCTGTTTAATAGCTTCTCTTTAGATATCTGATAGTTTTCAACTACTACTTAAGGTAGATGGCAGCCAAAGTTTTTCTTAGATACAATAAATATTTTTTGCGTTCGTAAAAATGTGCTATTAAAAACTAAACCGAATAGATGGCAGGTTGACTACAATCGAGTTTGTTCGAAAGAGAATTTAATTTTACACGTAACGTAGTTAAAAAAATAGTACAAAAATGATTATGTTTTATTTTTATGGCTGCAATAGTCGTAATATAAATGATGTTTGCTAAATTTTTTGGTATTCACCACTTTCTATTTTTAAGTATACGCCTTAAAGCCCAAAAGAAGACGTTTTATAGTTTCTTTTAAATAGCATTTTTTTAAATTTTATAGTTTTTACCTATGATTTAATCTACAATGTAGCGAAAATTTCATTAAAATATATTCAAAAAATTTTTAGCGACGGTAGAAATACGCTAATAGAATCTAAACAGAATAGATGTTAGGTGGACTACAATCGAATTATGTCGACAAATAATTGAATTCTACACGTTAAGTAACATAAAAAGTT
>NW_014570156.1:33032-34776 GCF_001313835.1 Polistes canadensis
AAAGAAAACGTTTTATAGCTTTTGTTATATAGCATTTCTTTAGATATCTTATAGTTTTACTAATATTTAATCTAGAAAGCAGCAAACGTTTTTCCCAAATTTATTAAAAAGTTTTTAGCGATGATACAATGTGCTATTAGAAACAAGACAGAACGACATTTAGGTTGACTACAATTGAGTTTAATCGAAAGAGAATTTAATTCTTCACGTAAACTAACCAAAAAAAGTCGAATAATATAATTTTTTTCTTTGTTTTAATCACAGTTGTTAGAATATAAATAATGTTTGCCAAATTTTTTCGGATTAAACACTTTATATTTGTAAGTATACGCTTTAAAGCATGACAGAAAACGTTTCATAGCTTCCGTTAAATACCTCTTTTTTAGATTCTTTATAATTTTTCCCTACGACTTATTCCAGAAAGAAGCAAAAATTTCTTTCTAAATATAATAAAAATTTTTCAGCAATGGAAAAAATGTGCTTTCAGAAACAAAACAGAATAGATGTTTTGTCGACTACTATCAAATTTTGTCAAAATATAATTGAATTCTACACGTAAGATATCCCAAAAATGTTGTAATAAAATGATTATTTTCTTTTTTTTTGACCGCAGTTGTTGAAATATAAATGTAATTTTTTAGATTTTATTGGACTTATACTTTTTATTTGTTAGTATACGCTTTAAAACTTGAAAGAAAACGTTTTATAGCTTTTGTTATATAGCACTTTTTAGAAATTTTATAGTTTTTAAGCACGATTTATTCCTAAAAGTAGCGAAACTTTTTCTAAATATAATAAAACATTTTTAGCGTCGGTAATAATTTGCTACTAGAAATAAAACGGATTGGTTTTCAGGTTTACAACAATCAAAATTTGTTGAAAAACAATTGAATTCTTCATGTAAAGTAACCAAAAAAAGTTGTAATAAAATGATTTTTTCTCTTTTCTTCTAATGCAATTGTGAAATAATTAATAATATCTGCCAGATTTTTTTGGACATAACTTTTTTTGTTTGTAAGTACACGCTTTAAAACTACAAAAGAAAGCGTTTTACAGCTTATGTTATAAAGCACTTTTTTAAAAAATTTTTAGTTTTTAACTACGATTTAATCCAGAAAGTAGCGAAAATTTCTTTCAAAATATATTATAACATTTTTAGCGACGGTAAAAATGTGCTACTAGAAATAAAACAGATTGTATGTCAAGTTGACTACAATCGAGTTTAATCGAAAGAGAACTAAACTCTTCCCGTACAATAACCCAAAAAAGGCTTAGTGAAATTACTTTTTTTGTTTTTTTTAACCGCAGTTGTTCGAATATTAATGATGTTTGCTGAATTTGCTCGGAATAAACACTTTCTATTTGTATGTATACGCTTTAAAGCTGTAATGAAATCGTTTTAGAGCATCTGTTAAATAACACTATTAAAGATTTTTTATAATTTTTAACTTCGATTTATTCTAGAAAGTAGCAAAAATTTCTTTCTAAATATATTTAAAAATTTTTAGCGACTGTAAAATGTGCTATTAGAAACTAAACAGAACAGATATTTTGTTGACTACAATCAAATTTTGTCGGAAAATTTTTAAATTTTAAACAAGAGTTAACTAAAAAAAGTTTTAATAAGATGATTTTTTCTCTTTTCTTTGACTGCAGTTGTTTGAAAACTAAATAATATTTGGTAGATTTTATAAGACATAACACTTTTTATTTGTTAGTATACACTTTAAAACTTGAAAGAAAA
>NW_014570157.1:0-1667 GCF_001313835.1 Polistes canadensis
TTGTTTAAACGAGAACCCAAAATCTATGTCTTTCTTCTTTTCAAATTTGAATCTCTTATCAAGTCATTAAAATCTTCTGTAGTAATAAAATAACGTTTTATTGGTCCTTGTGATGGTGAAAGTTCTTCATCTTCAAGAATTTTGTTTGAACTTTGAGATGAGCATAACTGACAATGAGATAATTTTTTTGGAGGTTTATGTACCGGGACTTGTGGGTTATGTAAAATTGGTGCAGATGTAGAAGCATGGTCTGGATATTGAATTTGTTTCGAATTCTTACCACTATGTCTTTTAAGTAGATTTACTATGCAAAAATAGCAGTCGTTGACATAATCTTTTGGTTTTCACCATATTTTTGGCATTCCGAATATCACACACACCTTTCCTTATCTCAATACCAACCTAAAATAGATAAAAATAATAAATATAAAGACATTTTTAATAATTTTTTTTATTAAAAACTGTCTTCCTTCTAGACATCTTTTGCAATTACTGCATGCAACATGTGGAATCCTCAACTTCTCTTGATTCCGAATAGGAAAATTAAAGTAGCCTTTGTGGGCTTCACAAAGCTTTTTAGTTATGTTTAACTCGAATTTTATATCTCGCACTTTGATAAAATTGCTACATGTATATCAAAAAGAATCAGCATCATGTTTACACTTTTTTGATGACATTTTAAACTTTTTTAAGTTTAAACTAAACAGCTGATTAATCATTAAAGTGTTATCTGGAAACATTGCGTAAAAGTAGCAACCCCTCTCTTTTTACGTGGAAAATTTAAATATACCGAAATTGTCTAATATTTCTATAAAATCTCGAAAATATATATTATTATGATAACTTCTACTTTAGCAAGCAGACTTTAAATGGAATATTGATATTTTTTCTTGATTTCGGCTCATAATGAACCGAAAAATCATAGAATAAGCCTTAGGACAACAAAAAACCTTTTTTTATTGTGTTGTGATATATAGAGAACTTTTAATGTATTCTTATTTTTAACCTTTTTTCGTAACGCAGCGTTTAGCAATAAATTGCATTCTGGGCAGCCGGCGTGACAGTGGAAGATTGACCGAGTTTTATGATTCGGCCTCTAGGCATCTGGTTGCCGAGCGGCCAACGTCCTTATCATCATAGGTAGACTAAACATCCTCGATGCTCGAGCAAGGCGGCTTGGGATAAAGAGCCGTGCAATTGGAATGCGATAAGGGGCACAAGGAAAGTGCTTACCATCACTTCTCTCGTACCGGCGACGATTCATACTCTGTCGGGCATTCAATCTGTAACGACGTATTAATCAGTAAAAGCATTTTAATCAACTCCTTTTAGTTTGATTATTTACTCACTTACCTGAACAAAATAAATCATTCGTTATTACTTACGTGTGTGAATTCATACCTCGTACACTGTAACATAACTGGCGCAGCCGGTAGGATACTGTGAGGCTGACAAGTCCGGATTCTCCGCCAGACCTTTCATGGAAATCATCAAAGAGGAGGCAGCAGGTGTTTTAACCCCATTGTCACAGTCCACCACGTCGAGCTCTGAGGCCCACCTTCAAGCAGAGTGTCATCTGGAATCACCAAAGAAAAGTAGTAAGTCTTCGGAATTCCTTTCACTCCATTTCATTATAACCCTACCTCAAATACGATTGTTACGTAAAA
>NW_014570157.1:6144-8127 GCF_001313835.1 Polistes canadensis
GGATAACGGCAGTGAATTTAATTCGGCTGTGTTCAAGGAATTTTGYCACATACATAAAATAGACTACCACCAAACTACCATTAATCGTCATACATCGAATGGACCCATAGAACGTTTGCATTCCACTTTAAAAGARAAGTTGGGTATCTTAATGGAACAAAATCCTAGAGAAACGATCAAAAACCATATGACTACAGCAATTTTAATTTATAATCAAAGTATCCATTCAGCCATAAACTTTACACCTTTTGCCCTTTTATACGGACCATACGAAGAGTTGCATAAACATGTAATCGAACCGGAAGCCGACACAATCGAAAAATATAATGAAATACGAAAAAATGAAATTTTTCCTTTCTATAATAYCTTATATAATAAGCAGATGGATAAACAAAAGTTACCTAACGACTCAGATAAAACATTAGAAAATAGGGAAATCTATATTAAAACGCATAAGCAGCAGCGAGACAAAACGGCAGCTCGTTATCACAAARTGCTTGTAAACAAACAGAAGGGTCCCGCGTTAGAATGCAATGTACATGGTCAACCCCGACGTTATAATCTAAGAAGTGCCAAGAAATTAAGAAAARTCTCTTATTCACAGGACCATGAAGATTGTGCGGATTCTGCTACTCGCGACAATGCTCGTGAGGGGTGACGGCGAAGAAGAAATTATTTCGACTCACTACGATTTCCGACAGGGTATTGGGAGAATCATATCAGAATATCACTTTATACATTTTAACCTAAACGTCCACAATCTCCGAGGCACATACACACAAATCCTTACAAATTACCATATGCTATCCCTAAGACGGGAACTTAAAGAGTCAGGATTACTAAAGCAGGCGGCAATCATGTGCGATGAGATACGCCAGAATCTCGATCAGATAGCACCCCTTAATAAAAGAAGCAAGAAAGGCTTGGTAGACGGATTAGGCACAGCGATTAAATACTTTTTCAGAAACCCCGACGCGGAAGATCTAAGAAAAATCAATAGTAATATGGATTTACTTAATCATCAACAACAGGAGGATATTATAACATTAAATAAATCAATAAGTATAATATACAAAATTGGCAAAGATATAAACGCTAACACAGAAATTATTAACGGAAGTTTGTCAAACATATCAAAGGCTTTGATTGATCAAAACATCAAATTTAATATTTTTGAAGGAATAACCACTCTTATTAAACACTTTCTCGATATGTTAGGCAAAATAAAAAGATCCTTTATTTTTTCAGAACAATTATTCGATCTAGAAATACTCACATATGAAAAAATGTCAAACATTCGAGCACACCTTTTAGATATTTATTCTTATAAAGAACTTACGTTACATTATCATAGCTTGCTAGATTTTCGCTTTACTAAAGGAACAATCGTATTTACCCAAGACCATATCACATACACCCTTAAAATTTAGTCCAATCAATAAAGGAAAACTTGGTAAATTTAGCTAGCTTGTAAAAACTTGATATAATGGTAATTTGACGACGATGAATCGAATGGTGCTAATTTTTTTGCAATTGGATTAGAAGATCTTTGAGAAAAAGGGTAAAAAAGGGTAAAAAAGCCATATCTTAGAATCTAGRCATTTAATCRAAAAAAGTTTYWAACAAAAGTTGTAGATAATTGAAAAATACATAAAAAATGTTTTGAGGAGTATCTTCGTATTTGCAAAAATAAGCGAGAAAATGAAGGTGAAAGATAATTGTAAGAGAGGGGGCAAGCCACGCCTCTACGTCGGTCTTTACAGGCGAGCGAGCTAGTGTGCGTTATCTTGGGGTCTCTCGGCCGTGAATGCGAGTGCGAGTGAGAAAAGAAAAGGATACTTCTCCCTTTTTATTTGTTTAGGCGATAGCGATTCTTTTTGTTTGGGCCATCGATTTTTGAGTGTTCTGTATTATATATTTCTGATATTTTTTCATGCTGTAGCGAGAATTTTTCGTCTTGGCCATCGAGTGTTATGTATACGA
>NW_014570157.1:8837-11328 GCF_001313835.1 Polistes canadensis
ATTAAATGCCTAGATTCTAAGATATGGCTTTTTTACCCTTTTTTACCCTTTTTCTCATTACCAGAGAATCTGATTGCAAAAAAATTAGCACCATTGGATTCAGCGTCGTCGAATTACCATTATATGAAGTTTTTACAAGCTGGCTAAATTTACCAAGTTCTCCTTTAGTTGCCTGGACTAATTCCTATCCTAAGCCCTATCGAATTCACTTTGATCCAAAGACTTGCTACAATCAACAATAATAATCAAACGGAAATTGTTACTACGCCTTGGACTTTAATGGGACCTACAATCAGGCTATCTGCAAGGGACTGTCCATTCATTGATAACGGAGTATATTTATGCAGACAGATAACGACGGCCGAAACAGGGTCGGTCGTTGTGTATGTGGATTCGTTGCTGATGCTTATTTACAAGTTGTCTGGAGATTCGACATTAATATCGAGTAACTACYTAATAAAGATTAGACATGGTGGCAACGAAACGATGATCAAAGGAACACACCTGATACGAGGGAGTAACCTACAAATTCAAGGATACGAATCCGACGAGGATCTGGGGGAAATAGAGCAAGTCAGTCTTTTACAACCTCTTATAATCAAGAACCACCAACTGAATTTTGAACCGCTAAAAACCTTAGTCATACCAACAATAACTACACCAAAATTCACAACTTTTAATGAATCATTCGGACTAGAATTTCATACATCAATAACCTCAATCGCATTAGTTCTATTACTGATATCCGTTATGCTTATTTACCTATTGTATAAATGCAAGAATAGGAGGAGACAACATAGGAAACAACATACCCCAGATGTCGAGGACGAGGACGTCCTTGAACTTCGGCAGGGAGGAGTTATATGATTCGGCCTCTAGGCATCTGGTTGCCGARCGGCCAACGTCCTTATCATCATAGGTAGACTAAACATCCTCGATGCCCGAGCAAGGCGGCTTGAGATAAAGGGCCGTGCAATTGGAATGCGATAAGGGGCGATACCGGCGACGATTCACTCTCTGTCAGGCATTCAATCTGTAACGACGTATTAATCAGTAAAAGCATTTTAATCAACTTCTTTTAGTTTGATTATTTACTCACTTACCTGAACAAAATAAATCATTCGTTATTACTTACGTGTGTGAATTCATACCTCGTACACTGTAACATAACTATCGCGCCTACAACACGATACGCGAGTTATTCGTAACACGATGTGCAGAACTGATTTTGCTGGTCATTTCCGGCGCGCCAATCAAAAACAATAATATTAATAATAATAAAAATTTTAGTAATTTGTAACAATTTGTAATAATCTCTAAAAATCACAAAGAATTATTAACAATTTTTAATAATTTTTCTTTGTATGATATAATTTAAAACAGGGTTTAATACATAATCCTATGTTACAATCTGTACATTCGAATCGTGTTTCGGTTTGCTTTTTGTGTTTGCTGCAAACCACATATTTCCGCCGACCGTTTTGCCGTTTTCTATGGTATTGATGTATTTGAATGGAAAATGTCTTTAAACCAGTCGTAAGAAAATATCTTTGGATGCAGTTTGGCCTCAAGACTTATTGTTATATATATTTTTATTTGGATATTTTAGTAGAATTTCTCGAATGAGACGTAAATGAAATTTCGCAAATGTTATATTTTTTTTGGATGTAGTTTTATAGAGTATGTAAGCATTGTGAATGGAAAGGTTCGGCATGTGGAAAATGAATTTCCTATACCATTTAATAGTTTTCCGAACAGTATTAGCGGAATTTAAAATCATATCGGTTTTATCGACTACTTCCGTAACGCGATTATAGTCTACCATGACACTTAGTTTTAGTTTTAGTGGTCCTGTTTTAACATCATTTTTTTTTTGTTATAGCAGAATGATGTCCGAGACAAAGTTCGAACAACTCAACTACATCTTTAAGGAATGCTCGGACACTCATGCGTATTTCAAACTTAATTGGCCAGCGGCGTTTCTGGAGCACCTGTACTTCTCGAGTAACATTCATTAGGAAGAGACGAAGTTGTGTCGCAAATTCAAGCTCGCTCTCAATAAATTAAAGCACTTACTTTAGGGAAGTCAGAGCGTGCACTCAGCTCAGCAATCAATGTCTGAACCGTGCATCGAATCCCAACTACCATACATTCAACTCAAAAGTTTCTCTGGTGAATCTCCTTGATTCAAGGAGATGTTCGAGTCACTTATCTTCAAGAACGAGAAGATTTCAGATAATAGCAGCTTCACTATCTCCACAGCTGCATGCAGGACTCTCCAGCGCAACTCATCGCAAATTTCCCCTTAAGTAGCAGCTCACTGCAGCTATCTTGGAAAATGTTGGACGCCCGCTACGACAACAACCGGCTTCTCATCCAGGCCCAGCTAGACAAGTTGTGCCAACTCACCTCGCTCTCAACGAAATCTGCAAGAAATGTAAAAAGAATTTCTATAGCTTAACGATAGAAAAACTTAAAAAAAAAAATAATT
>NW_014570157.1:12080-18583 GCF_001313835.1 Polistes canadensis
TCGCTATCGCCTAAACAAATAAGAAGGGAGAAGTATCCTTTTCTTTTCTCACTCGCACTCGCACTCGCATTCACGACCGAGAGACCCCAAGATAACGCACACTAGCTCGCTCGCCTGTAAAGACCAACGAAGAGGCGTGGCTTGCCCCCTCTCTTACAATTACCTTTTATCATCTTCGTTTTCTCGCTTATTTTTGCACATACGAAGATACACCTCAAAACACTTTTTATGTATTTTTCAATTCTCTACAACTTTTGTTTGAAACTTTTTTTGATTAAATGCCTAGATTCTAAGATATGGCTTTTTTACCCTTTTTTACCCTTTTTCTCATTACCAGAGAATCTGATTGCAAAAAAATTAGCACCATTCGATTCAGCGTCGTCAAATTACCAATATATCAAGTTTTCCCAATCTAGCTAAATTTACCAAGTTCTCCTTTAGTTGAGTGGACTAAATGTATTCTTTTCAACGTTGCTTAAATAGTAATATGATATTCTATAGAATATATAGGTATTATGCTCGATGCCTAAGAAAAACTCTGTAAAAAGTCTTATTTCCGATTTCGTCTAAAGGCAATTTGCATTGATAAGCGTGCCAAAGAAATACTAGCAATGACTGATTTTCGGCTTTGCAGGTAACATTTTTACTCATTCTCTCCTGTATCATCTTTTGTTATTTCCTTGCATTCTTAATCCAAGTTTGTCGACCATTTTCGATCATAAAAATTCGAGATTCTTCCTTACTTTCGGATTGAGAATATTCGAGAGGTTTCGATAAGAACACACATCAAGCGACGTCGAATGACAAACAAAACACACTCGTACGCAACAAAAGAGTCATATTTAGTTTCATAATAATCTTTTCTCACACAAATAAACACCATTAACTCTCTCATTTGACAAAATAAAATCAATATTTAAACAAATTTATCATATGTTTTAAAAGTTCATTTTATTAATTGTAATAATATTTAAAACCGTTTGATTCTTTCTATTATAGTTTTTTAATTGATTGATGTTTAATGCTATCAACAAATTTAATTATTGTTTTATTGTGTTAATTTTATCCTTTAGATGTCGAAAAATAAATAAATAACATTATGTTAATTTAAGCGTACACAAACGTTGCTGTTGTTCCAGCAAAAATCTTATTATCGCTTTAACCTAGAAGGTAACCTATCATTACCTARTAGGTACTGTGCAGATTATGTATATAATTAGTAAATTACCTAGATAATTTGAGAAATTAAATAATTTTCGATACTCTAACGGATCACCTTAGTTAATCTGCACATACCAAAATAATTTGCAAAATAATTAATTTCTGCTCTTTAGCAGTAACATATACATTTTAAAAGACACTTGACTTTCTTTATAGTCGAAACTTATTAGCATTAAAGCTGGTTCCTTGTATCATAGTAGCAAATAGCAGGAGTCAAATTTATCATGGTAATATACGTCTATCCTTACATTTACGCGGCCCATTTTGTATACGAATTTCTTTTTACTCGAAAAATTATATCTCTTGTAACGTTCCAGATCGTTTTCTATTTTTATCTGCTACGCTCGAAGGCTTCGTCGTCGATGGCAATTGTCAGCTGTTTGTTAGTTTCCTAAGCCAATGAGCCTCGAGRGCGTCAGTATCACTATCCAATGAGAAACAAAGTTCACATATTCTGGAAACTGATTCATCGTGGAAAGGATGTAACTAGTCAAGGAAGTGGGGGCTTAAATAGGTTTATGAGAAGATCAGAAAGCGAAACGAGTCACTTTCGTTTGTTCTGTTGAATCTTACGTTTGTTTATTTCGTTAATAAGTCTGTATCTGCCTTAGGTTAAATCAGTGAATTTTTTCTTAAATTTGATCATTAACGAAAAATAATGAATTTCAAAATAATCGAATTTAAAAGAATATATTTAAGTAAAATTAGTTATTTTTTCCAATAGCTAGAGTTATATTATTTGTATTTGCCAAAAATTCCTCCAACATGGAGTCCTCCGGCGATTGGATTCAGCTAATTGTGAGGAAGGTGAMAGGGTAATTAGAACAAAATAAAACACGTGGTTGAGCCAATAAAAATGCTAATGCTTTATTGGCTCGTCAGGGAAAAGCCTTACGGCATAAAAACCCTGTTTGCTGCTATACTACACGTTAAAATGATGATCAACCACGGACAAGCCCGTGGTTGACTTCTCTTCTCTCTACCAGCGGTCACTTACGGGCAAAGCACGTGTTACCGCTCCTCTCGTTTATCCGTGATGATCAACCATGGACAAGTCCGTGGTTGACTTCTCTCCTCTCTACCAGCGGTCACCTACGGGCAGAGCCCGTGGTACCGCTCCTCTCGTTTATCCGTTCAAAATGATTGGTACCAATAAAAAACTTTCTTACCGTTTCGTATCGCCTCTCCCTTTCTTTACCGTTAATTACCGCCTCTGCGGTCCGTCACCTTTCTATCGTCGACCCTGGGATGTGATCGCACTACCCTTGGGATGTTGAATCGTCTACTATATTCGTTGGAAAATGAAGTGTTCTCTTAAGCGTCTGGCGAAAGAATAGAACGAATGTCCTCGATAATGGGCCCAGCAGGGCATACGCACTAGTCGCCGCGTGGTGGGGATACGACCGTTAATATTGGACTAAAAAGRCGCGTTTTACAAAATGTTACTTTCTCGCTCACGATCGATTCCGATCGTACATTATTACTGTTGATCGAAGCTGTGCCAGAGAGCCTTATTCCACGAGCTACTACAGAAAATGGTAAGAATATTACTTGAATTCTTAACACATTACGTACGGCGCTCTGTTCTTTCGGGACTCGTATATTTTTGGGAGCTATTTTATGTTTATTAACATCACTCAATTCAAGAATGTCACTATTTTTACTAAGTTCATTTTGTCTATAGTATTATTTAGTGCATCTAATATATTATCAATCAACAGTTCACTTTGACTTTCA
This sequence comes from Polistes canadensis, assembly GCF_001313835.1. Taxonomy (NCBI): domain Eukaryota; kingdom Metazoa; phylum Arthropoda; class Insecta; order Hymenoptera; family Vespidae; genus Polistes; species Polistes canadensis. The sequence goes on from NW_014570157.1 coordinate 15,039, forward strand.
TTTTCTTTAATTCTATGCTTGGCGTTTTGCTACTATTTTGGAATTACAGGGTTAACTTTATATATTAATAATTTTTATTATAAATAATCATTAAAAAAACTGAAACTATAATTAATTTTTAATAAACTATTTTCCTTATAAGTTAAAACGCGATTTTTGAAATAAAAAAATGTTGTCTTGCTTTATAAGTTACAATACAGAGCTACCGATTTAATGGCTATCATAACCAACTGATTTATACGCTCTAGGAATATCGATAATAATTTTTATTCTATTTATTATATTATTATTTTAATTTTATTAGGAGAATATACGAGTCTTAATTACCTTGGTAACGTTACAAGAAAATTTATTTTTAATTCCATAAATCACCGAATTAGTCGAAGAAACCTGAAAAAGAGATATACGCGATATGGTACCATTGTGGTAGAATTCCAACCAATTTCCTTGTTTAACTATTTTCTTATCCCGCTATTGTCTGTCGATTATCATTTATTGTCTATTTTTATTTTTTTTCAGCGTCATTTTTCTTAACCTTTCCTTTCTTTGAAATCCCTACTTTGCTTCATCGCAGAGGACAATCGATCGTTTATGTCTCGCTTTGTTCTTGGAAACGCTTTTATTTTTTTGCTTTTTTTTTCGTTTTTCTTTAATATTTTTTGTTCAAATGAAGAATACTCTATAAAATTAAGGTATTGCAGAATCTCACCTATTGGGAACCGAAAGGTCATAATAAAGATTTAGAGAAATATAAAATTTATTAACTAAAAAGTCTCATTTATCGAGAGCCGAAAGGTAAAATTTAAGCCCAGAGAGTTTTTGTCTTCTCTACGGCATTCGACGAAATACGTTGAATATCTCGTCAATTTTAAATTCATTTATAAGAAATAGTTCGTTGTATATTTACTTTAGGCAGTCAAGGAGAGTGAACTAAGAGTTTTTCATAATTTCTGGTACTGTGCTTTCGCTACGCATTACTTGTAAACGTACGACGCAAATTAAACAGGCAACGATCTAAGGGGAAAAGAAATGTTAGCTAACGAAATCTAGAAGAGTCTTACGCTTCTGTTTTCGCCAACGAATATTCCATTTGAAGAATAGAAAAAATTTAGCTGAAATACTATTTCTTCGTTTTGGTAAATAGGCAAAAACGTCGAGAAAAAACTAAAAGAAAGTTAGAATAATATTAATTAATCTGGTTTAAATCGGAATGAGCTAAATAAGGAAACAGAAAAACTGTCTTCGCAGTTAGAGGAGATAATATTTTCGTAATATTGTAAGAAAAGAAGCCATTATTAAACTTGTGTATTAACCTTGTAAAATTCCAACAACCAATGGCGTAATAACTCTGTTTAAAATTTACTGGTAGTTTAAAATTCACTTTGTCAAATGTAAATATTAAAGTCCTTTGCAAGGTACATTTTAAATTTACCATAATCAGTTGTTTTACTCGTCTAAAAATAAAATTCCTAATAAGAAGGTATCAAAGTGAATTTGGACATCAAAAAAAGAAGTAGAACTTAATTTTACTAAGTTGGACGTTTCGTCCCTTTATTGGGACTTCTTCAGCAACTGGAAATTTTATTTTATTGTTATTTTTTCAAATTACGAAATACATGAGACTTATACAATATAAAATATTACAAAGTCAAATCTTAAGGATATTTTTTTTTTGGACAGGTCTTAATTAGATGAACAATCTATTAATCAGTTGAACGTTTCGTCCCTATATTTGGGACTTCCTCTGCAACTAAAATTTATTATGACATATTACTACTTATATAAATACAAAAAACTTACAATTAATTGAATAGCGTTATTTTACCTCGATCGTTATTGTTCACGAGTCAATTTATCATCATTTCTAATTACAGTCATAAGTTTACACTATTTTATACATACAGTCTATTACGAACCGTTACCCTACCACAACTTTTCGAACACTACCGGTTACCTCTAAGCTGGTGTTTTCTAATCTAGATATCTTTATTATTATTATAACCTCTGTTACGTGTCTTGTTGTGGTAATTAAATTTTAAAATTTCATTATATGTGCTGTTTAGATTATTCGTATCAGTTCTGAAATTAACTGTATTATTATTCTTTATATGGTACATTTCACTAATGTTTCTTTTATACCAATTGTCTTCTAAATCTAAAATCGTTGCTGCGTCAAGTTTATAATTATGTCCTGTTTTAAAATGATGCTCTGCTAACGCGGTGGTATTAGTTTTCTTAACATTAGTAGGTTTACAGTCATTTCTATGCTGATCTAATCTTTTTTTAAGTTTTTGTTTTGTCTGTCCTATATAACACTTATCACATTCACATGGTATTTTGTACACTAAGTTCGACTTGTCAAATTTATCCACCTTATCTTTTAATTTAGTGTAAATAGAATTTATTTTTGTTAGATTATAAAAAACCAGTTTAATATTAGTGTTTTTAAAACATTTATTTATTTTGTTTGCTAAAGGCTTAATATACGGGACCTTAATGTATGTTTTATCTTGTAGATTCGGATTCTTTACACGACTTTTGTCAATTTTAAACTCATTAAATACCATGTGTATGAGACTCATGGGAAAGTTATTATTTTTTAGAAGAGTCTTTATTTTTCTCCTGTTTTCTGTATGAAACTTTTTACTACTTAATGTTAAAGCTCTAAATAGTAAACCTTTTATAGTTCCAATTTTTTGACCTAAAGGATGGTTCGAATTGTAATTAATACATCTTCCTGAGCTTGTTGGTTTTACATACTAATTCGTTAATATGGTTCCGTCTTCATTTCTTATGACTGTTACATCTAAGAATGGTAATGTTYCGTTGTCTTCTACTTSAATAGTAAACTGGATTTTTTCATTTATCATATTGAAGGTTTTTAATACTACTTCAATTCCATCTTTAGGTATTGCAGTAATGATATCATCTACATATACTTTTAAGAATGGAACTGTAAAAGGTAAATTGCCATCAATTTTTTTTAACACGTGATGCATTACCAAGTTCGCTAATATTGGGCTTGCTGGATTGCCCATACTAGAACCATCAAGTTGTTGGTAAAAAGATCCGTCGAATTGGAAGTAGCTTGATTCAAAACAAAATTGTATTATTTCCAATAAGATGTTTTTTGGTATCATTATGAAGTTTTTGAGTTCATTCCAATCGTCTTTTATCGTTTTTATTACCAGTTTTTTCGGGATGTTCATGAACAATGAGATTGCATCTAACGATACTAATCTGTAATCTTCTGGTAGTGTTATTTTTTGTATGTATTCTACAAACTCAAAAGAATTCTTAACCGAAAACACAAATTTGTTTGTCATAGCTGAGGATAATTWATGATGTAAAAATTGGGCCAATTTATAGCACGGTGAACGAATGCAGCTTACAACTGGTCTTAGGGTTAGGTCTTGTTTGTGTGTTTTCCTTAGTCCATATATTTTTGGGGCGACCGAATTGTAAGATTTCATGTTTTTTTCTATCTCCTCCGTGATAATCGATTCTTTTCTTAGTTTCATTATCAAATTATTTGCTAATTTCTC
>NW_014570157.1:20568-33000 GCF_001313835.1 Polistes canadensis
CAAACACTAGTCTAGATTGAAACAGTTTTGTTGAGGCTTTTGAATAATAACGATCAAACTAACGAAGTTTAGATGTATTGTGTTTGGAATATTATAAAGAGAAATGTATGTCGAAATAAATAAAAAAGACGCTGAGCTTTAATGATTAAGGTAATATGTAAAAAATTATATTGTATAAACCGCATGTAAAGTAATAAGAAATGTATAAGAAAATAAATTTTCCAGTTGCTGAAGAAGTCCCAATAAAGGGACGAAACGTCCAACTTAATTAAATTAAGTTCTACTTCTTTTCATGTTAAGTTTTAAGTTTAAGTTTCGAAAACCTGATTGGGCTCATCCCTCGTGTACCCTACGTTCACTTAAATAGAGGAGTTCGTGAACTCACAAGCCCGCGCACTTGAGCGGATGTAATTCACCAACACTCAACCATGGATCTAAAAGTCTCAACCCTTCAGAAAGCTGGCTACAGCTTATCAAGTCACAACTTCACAGGACGACATTTAAGCGAACTCATGGTCATACCATAGTGACTGCTGTGAATGCAAGCACTTCATAGACTCCATAGTGTTGTGCCCGCAATTCAGAACACTAAACATCGTTGCGCGACGCAACATAGCGTCGAACTCAAAGTTGTGCTATAACTGCTTGGGACGTCACAGTGCGAACTCGTGTCGATCATCGTTGTGCTGCAAGCATTGTGGAGCAAAGCACCATACAATGCTCTACGAATCAGGAAGCCAAAAGCCGGCAATCTCATCGAGGAGCGAAACAACGTCCTCAATTTCATCAGCAACTCGTTAGGACCCTGGTGCAATCGTCAACACAGCATCCTTTTCATGCACTTATCATTAAACGCTGCTTGCATTTGCAATCGTCAAGGTTCGCACGCAAGTTACCACTTATCATGCTCGTCTACTCATCGATCTTGGTTCTGAACTAACTTTTATCTCCGAACAACTCACCCGCCAGCACAACATCAACCGCCTGCACTCATCTATACAAATCATTGGTATTGGAGGAAAGAGAAAAACTCAAACCCACGGTATTGTAAATCTCATCACAGTACTCACCAAGTACCAGAAGACTTCAGTGCGCATGAAACATGCAGCAATATTGCTATGATACTCACGCTTTACTACGCTCATCGTAGAACACTCGCATCTACGTATTCATGATGGAGGCGTTTAAATTACTCTTGTTGACACAAATCAATCATATAAAGTGGAACATTTGAAACATGTATCATATACATGTTCCGAAAACCATTCCAGGAGGTGTTCAAGAAACTATTCAAGATGATGTTCATGAATCTGTTTCTGAAAATGTTCCAGAACATGATTCAAAAACTGTTCCAGAAGCAGCTCAAACAATAGAAACAACTATTAATCAACAAACTAATTCAACTTTAACCCTTAGGATGCTATTGACGCATATATGCGCCTGGCGAGAGCTATCGGTGTTGACTAAGGACACATATTCGTTTTCTGTAAGAGACCGGCATGAACTACGGACGCATATATGTGTTTGTCAATTTTTTCGAGCACCTACGCAAATGTAATACCATTATTCGTGTATGAGATAAATATAAATGCATTCCTTAACAACAACAGTAAACAAATGCCAACAATGTCTTGTTATAACAATTGCCTGCGTGTTTCGCGGACAGTCGAATCTGTTTCGCGAACCGAGGCAAATCTTGTTACTTGCAAGATTTGTGATCGTAGTAGTGATACAACATATTACGATAGTGCCCTATATAATTTATTTGATTATCTTTTACTCGTGACACCCTTAAAAATGGCAAGTAATATTGAAGAATATTTTACAAGAAACGACAGCGAAATAAAAGATTACGATTCAGGCGATTCGATGAATGATGTGTACCAGCTCGATCCACCATCATGAGGCAGTGAAGAATTGATCGATCAATGAAGAATAAATAGAAAACGGCACAGAACACTAAGTACATCCTCGGAAAAGAATACTTCAGAAGTACCTGCAAATATCGAGACCTCCCACAAAACAGGAATATTATTGTGGTCAAAAACGAATTTACAGTCTAAACTACATATCTTTGACAAACAAAATGCAGGAGTAAAAGGAAATCTGAACCCAAAATCAATACCTTTATTCGCCTTTCAAATGATATTTTCGGAAAAATTAGTCGCTCAAATTACCAAGCAGACAAACAATTATTTCAAATGCGTACAACAGTATACAGCATATAAAATGAATTCCCGTTTGACGAACTGGAAGGATGCTTCAGTCCCTGAAATATACGTATTTTTATACATTTCAATGCTAATGGCACGTTCGAAGAAACTGTCTTTGAGAGAATATTGGTCTACGGACGAACTGTGGAAAAGGAATATTTTCCGGAAAATAATGGCTCGAGATCGATACATGGTGTTATTACAGATGTTACACTTCAACGATAATAATACAGCAAGTGACGATCCTTCTAGCAAACATACGGCCACTAATAGATAAATTAAAGATTTTCTTATCGCAGTCTGTTTGAAATGTTCCCTTGCCGTAGGTACGCTGGGAACGATAGGATTCGCTACAAAGGTCTTAGCAATAAAACAAACTAAGTGCGTGTGAATGCGCAATAGTCTTTAATGATAAAAAGATGTATAATTATGAGAACAATATGCACGAATGTGAATATAGACCGGTGAGTTGCACAATTTGAATACTCCCCCATAGAGAATTTATTGATGCACTGTGAGCTGAGTGGTTGAGTGTCCTAAAAGGTCAGCGACCTGTTCCACGATGCACTCTACGAGGATAGAAGAGTGTAATGATGATGTACTTAATGCGCGCCTTATGCTGATAGAATCTTTGATCGCTACGTGAGAAGACCGATAAGTTTACCCGCGATGTAACTTTAACTTGTGAGAAGCACACTAAAGAGATATAAATCAGAGACAAAACTTAGGCACGTACGAATGAGACAAAGAGTGAATTGACAATGGCCGTTAACGACCGTTACTTCCGCAGAGAAGATGAAAAAGATCGCGCATGCGTGTCATAGGTCATGCGGAAGAGGTTCGCCGAGAGGTGCTGACCCCATACAGACCGATTGCGATATTAAGTTCTGCTCAATAACAAGGCTGATTCTTAAACATTTTCCCGCTATCAGCGGCAGAGTTGCTGATGTAACTGTTATGGTGTTCCTAGGGCTGAGTAGGAAAAATTGGTAGCTTTGCAATTGGCCTGGTGAGTATTGAGTTCGCAGTTTTCAGCGTGACTATCCTAGTGAATCCGTCCTTGCCATGGTGAAAAGTGGTGACCCTCGCCAAGTGCCACTTGCTGGGTGGGAACCTTTCGTCTGTGAGAAGCACTAAAGAGACTTTTAATGTTATTGGACGGATGATGCCATTTTGAGGTTGACTGCATGCAGTGGAGGTAGTGAGTGATCCAATGCTTCCAGAAATGTTGGAACCTTTTGCTCAATGAGTTGCCATCTGGACTCGCGGTCGACATTAAAATCCAACAAAGATGATTCTGGCAATGATATGAGAGTTCGCCTCTGACAAAGAAATGCTCCTATGTGAGTAAAGATCTGCTGAGTCGACCCCTTACTCGGATGATTCCTTCTTGATCCAGGAAGGCGGTCAGTCGAGTGAAGGCGTGTGCTGTGGGCAAAATTTGAATTGGATTTGAGTAGGTTGATCTCGTGTGAGAAAAAAGCTCCTTTCGTGGCCTTGATCCAAAATATCTTGGCAGCTGCCATCTCTTCCGGTGGGATGATCGTTGGAAGTGGGGTGAAGGAATGTTTCCTTAGTCTCTTGACGACCTTGAAAAAAAGAACCGTCATCCTGATAAGTTTGAGTGATGAGTAGCGATGTGTAGAGTCTCAATGGTATTCGATGTTTGGAGCTGCCACAAAGAGTGCCACGCCAGGACGAGCCTCGCGCGAACTGTAATCGTCTGGTATTGCCGTTTGAAGTCGCCAGGAGATCATTGATTCGGTCATTCATGGTGGTCCCGTCCACCATAAAAGATGATCTATGAGCTACTGAGTTGTAAGGACTCTGGAATAGCCATCAGCTGAGTTGGAGGTGCCAGGAACATGTCTCCAATGAGCCTAAGACATGAGTCCTTGTATTTGAGTCACCTTGTTCCCGACAAAGTCCTTCCAGTGCCACGTGAGTGCCACCCTTGAGTCCGTCCACAAATGAATAGACACTATTGGTAGCGGAAGTGTATCGTGAGTGTGCTTCATGACTTTCGTGAGTAGCAGCGCTGCCGAGTTCTAACCTCGGTATGGGTAGTGATTTGGGAGATGCTACGTTCGTTTTCGCACAAACAAAAGTTGACTTGGCGCCTGTGGACGGTGAGCTGACAACGATGTAGACTACAGCTGACATCGCTAGCTGTGAAGCATCAGAGAAGCCTTGAAGTTCAACCGTTGAGTTGGTCCAGGTGTTGAACCATCTGAGAATTGAGATCTTAGCCAAAGTTTTGAATTCCTTTCTAATGTTCAATCATCTAACTGCAATGATAGATGGTAATGATTCGTCCTAGCTAATCTTATGCAGCCAAAACTCCTGCAGAAGCATTTTAGCTCTACAAGCAACTGGGAATATGAAACCAAGTGGATCAAATATCTGCGCTACCTCAGATAGTATGCGACGCTTCGTGATTTCTTGTGAGTGGTCAGAAAAATGAGACGAGAGAATAAATAAATCAGCTTGAGAAAGCAACTTTGATCCGAGAATTTTATTAGTGCAATCGTCAAATTAGATGGCTGTTGAGTTCTCTTGAGCCGGTGAGAACGTCCTGAGCAGATTCTGCTTTGTAGATTGCTATTTTGAAAGTGGAAGGCCTCCCGCATTGCAGAGGTTCTTGAGTTGATGTGCGATTTCAATGAGTTACTCGCCTGATTCAGCACCGCCAAGATGTCATCGACCTATCTGCTTTTCAATAGTGAGGGCACTTCTAACTGCTTTCGTTCCATAAGTTACAATGATGAGATGATAATAAGTCTCCTTGAGTTTCTTGTCAATCCACAGAATTCGCGGTGTGCATGAGATCGTTGAGTGAGTAACCTGATGTGGTTTTGCTCGAGCAATTGAACACCACTCGCAGCTTAGTTGTTTTGCTGTCTGACCTGAGTACTCCATGATTTGGCAGGTAGTATGTTGGCCGAGGCTGAGTGCTTTCCCATGATCTGCTGGGTGAGACCCTTAACCCTCCAGATGGTCGTAAGCATCTGGTGCTAAGGTCATCCCCACCAACAGTCTCACAAGAGTTGGACTCACCTTCTCGTGGCGACCTTAACACGTTCGTTGCCATGTCACACATATTTGTGTGACAAGTATGCGTCAGTGGGGCCTCCGTCACACATATTTGTGTGACGATCTTCTTATTCAAGTTAATAAGACTTTAAGGTGGATTTTTAAAACAAATTTAATGGAATATATGTATATATATATATATATATATATATATATATATATAAGTATTGAAATATAAATATAGGATATACAACATAAAAATACTACAAATATACATTTTATACTATACTTTTTACTAATTTATATAAGATAACATTCTGAATTATACTATATCGTATAATGTGCATCGAAACATTGCAACACATTTGTGGTGAATTCGGACACTTGGAACAATAGGTCGTAGTTTTTTTTACATATTTTTTTGCTTCTTGTCGTTCAGCAGTTTGCCTCCTCTTCTGGTAACATAGGGCACACGTCCTTCTTACAGGCTTGCCTTGCTGATTCGTACGAATCTCCAGCTTATGGGACACATTCCTTGTTCTAGTAGAATTTTCCGGGGACAACCATTCGGCAACAAGCAGCTCTCGAAATTTTCTTATTCCAATTTTTTTATTTTTGACTCTCTGGTATACGATGTGAGCATTTACTACACTGGTACCCAAAAGCAAATGTAGTGCTAATTTGCGATACTACTTGATACTTTTCCGTATCGTTGTGGCATATGACACCATCTGGTCGCTCCTGTCGATGCCAGTTTTTCTATTATTATAAGCAAGTACCACTAAAGGTTTTTTTTTAGGAGGAAGTCCGCGATGAGTAGAATCCGTGGTTGATGTCATGATAAGTGGATGTTTTGTTGATAACATCCTAACATCGCTTTAGCACCACAATACCTTTGTCGTCTTCTCTTGATACTATATCACCTCTCTTCAGTGGGTACGACATTACAAAACTCGGCATAAATTTTGTGTTATACCGCACAGTCCCAACGACATACGTCTTGAATTGTAAACATTTTAGTGCTAACTGATAACTGGTATAAAAGTTGTCGACAAACAAAGTTCGTTCCTCATTTATCAATTTATCTGCTAGTTCAATGCAGACGTTTTCCGCTAGGCCAACTTGCCTACTTCCGCTGGTATCTCGTCCAGAATATACTTTCGCCGATCATGTATATTCTTCAGAAGAGCACAATTTGAATAGTTTTATACCATATTTGTGGGATTTCGTTGGGAAATACTGCCTGAACATGAGTCGTCCCCTCCAAAGAACCATGGTTTCGTCTATTACAATATCTTCACCTGGTAAAAAGACTTTCTAGTAATTATCTACTAATAGATTTAGGAGTGGCAAAACTTTTCCGAGTCTGCTACCCTCTTCTATCGTTTCGTTATTTGCAAAATGCAACTTTGCTAACAGTAACTCAAAACGATTACGGGTCATCTGACTGCACGGAAATGGGAAGTTGTTGATCGGCTCCTTTGACCAACATGTAACGAGCGGTGTCTGTACCAGACCCATCCAAATCATCAGTACTATAAATTCTTTTATTTCTACACAAGTGGTGGGCTTCCACCTTTTGAATCGAGCATTTTCAATCGTTTCTTGTTGCAATTTTTGCTCTGCATATCTGTTGGTCTCCGTGACTATAAGGCTTATCAGGTTTTCATCCAAGAAAAGCGAAAGTACTTCACTTGTCGTAATTTCAGACGGCAAATCCATGAGAAGGCCACTTTTTCCGGTGAACGTAAATGATTGTTGCCTGTTAGCAAACTCGTTCCACTGAATATGGTCCAATGAATAAGCAATAAAGTTCAGCTCCTCTTCTTCGTCTACAGCAAGGTTTTCTAACATGTGGTCAAGGTTTTTACTTGCATATGATTCCTCAGTATCGGAGCTTGAACTCGATGAAATTCTATTTAACACTTTTCTTCTAAAACACACTACTTCCTCACCTCTGCTCTCCTCATTTTCAACTATATTTTTACACTGTCCAATGAACATTTTGAGGATAAAAGTATGTTTCTCAAATGAAAGATCTGCGATAACTGCGGTGAGATCCCAGACAGTCCACTAGCCGAAAACCTTATCGCTATATATTTAGAACTAAATATTAGGTTTACCGGAAAGCTTTGTCCGGTTTTAGAATGAAACAAAAGGTAAAAACGGATAGAATTTTCCGATACTTTGTTATGAATCAAATGGGGAATTTTATGAATGTTAAGAATGGAAAACGTTACTCGAGTGCCTACTCGAGTTACATCCCTGCTATTTCCCGCTTATCGCTTCGATAGTCGGATTTGGGCCTCGGGAGAAACTCGTCACAATCGCGCTTGGCGACGAATGTGTTAACTTGCCCATCATCGTCTCAAATGGCTTGCCCCACGGATCTTGTTCGATCGTAGCGAGGAAGTCTCGCCATGCACTTACTTTGGCTCTACAGATAGCCTTCACCAGGGACCGCCTGGCTTCTCTCCTACTGGTGAGGCACTTCTCCACCCACTCAGTGTTTCCACTCTATCTGGTATGAAAGTACCGTCTTCTTGCGATGGTGGCCTTAGCACGGAGTCATCCAATGTTGTGAGACCACCACGGCACACCCTGCTTGCTACCCCTAGACCAACACCTTTATACGCCTTTCAAATGATATTTTCGGAAGAATTAGTCGTTCAAATTACCAAGCAGACAAACAATTATTTCAAATGCGTACAACAGAGTACAGCATATAAAAAGAATTCTCATTTGACGAGTTAAAAGGATGCTTCAGTCCCTGAAATGTACGTATTTTTATGAATTTTAATGCTAATGTCACATTAGAAGAAACTGATTTTGAAAGAATATTGGTCTACGGACGAACTGTTGAAAAGGAATATTTTCCGGAAAATAATGGCTCGACATCGATACATGGTATTATCACAAATGTTGCACTTCAATGATAATAATACAAGTGACGATCTTTTAGCAAAAGTACGGCAAGTAATACATAAATGGTAAAGGAAAAATAGTATAAACAAATGATGATGAGCAAAAGGCTGAAAGAAAGAGTATATTAGCGCAATAACGTCGCGAGGTGTACTTTCGGTCTCACGATAGGGAGCTCTCTTACCTTACGTCTCCGCTGCAAACCCGTAACCGGACTCTCGCGGATTCGGCCTAATATCCGCTCTACAGACGCACGCTTTTCTCTATCGCAAGTMGCACTACAACTACTTAATGATAGCCTGTCTAGCTACAACCTTATCCCACAATGGCAGCCAGTACTGGTACAAATCTCTGGTTGTAGCCCGTCCGGTTACAATCCCTCCCTCGTTGGTAGCCCGCCGACACGTTACAAATCTTTCGTTGCAACTGCCCGACTACAAGTCTCATCCACGGTGCTAGCCAGTATTAGTACAAACCTCTAGTTGTAGTCTGGGCGGCTACAAGCGTTCTTTCGTTGGTAGGCTAGTAAATAGCTACACTCTCTTGGTGGCAGGCACCAAACCACAAATTTCTGGTTGTAACCTGAGCGGCTACAACCCTTCCCTCGATGGTAGCCCGCCGACACGTTACAAATCTTTTGATGCAACTGCCCGACTACAAGTCTTTTGGTGACAGGAACCAAAAACCATCTTCGCACCTGCCTCTCGCTTGTGCTACTCCACGCACCTTTCACCAAACCTCGCACACGCCAGCTAAGCTGAATAGAACAATGCCAATATTGCGGAACTCTCTTATTAGGAAACAAACAGCTTTCTGAGCTAGCCAAAATGTAAGTGAAGCGCGTGCACAAGGCCCAACGCATCCTATCCCCTCCACACACTTCAAGGCGCTCTATCATGTATTTCGCATGATAAAGCGCGCCCTTGCAACTTCACTAACGCCGCCGCTACTAAACTTATTCAGCGTGCAATACAAACCGGATCTAACGCCTTAAATTTGCCGAACAGTATTTATGTGAGCTCCTTACGTGGGCAAACTGTTGTACTTGCACCCCTCCTTGAAGGGAAACATGTGTAAATTTTTAAGTAAATCTGTTCTTACGAGAATGTGAGAAAATGAGCTTACAAGATTGCGGTGTACGGGACCCGTTCAAATGTCGTGGCTCCCCGTACTACGGACTTATGATTTAGAAGTGTTTGGAAAGATAAAGTCAATGAATGACTTTGTCACGGTGCGTATGCTGCTACTGATAAGATTGATGTYAGTGGCAGTAATCAGCACGCTGTTGATGTATACAAGCGCGAGTTCAAGTAATAAAGTACATCTGTTTCAAAACTAAGAAAATCCATTAGTAATCTATACAAGGACGAGAAAATAAAACAAATGATTGCTAGTCTTAAAAGCAATCTTCTTGCCCTTCTTAGCTTCACCAGAAGTCCTACAACCACGGGTCCCGCTTACGTGCCGGAATCTCTGCGAAAGTTTTACTTACGTCAGAATTCCATTCGTATGTTGGCCATCGCCAAGCCAGGCATTAATGCACGATCGGCAAACACCGTTTGTACCTTTTACCATGTCAAGAGTGAATTAGACAACAAATTTCGACATACAAAGAAATTTTGTCTGTTATTCGACCTGCAGAATTTACCATTGAATGAAAAGTTACGAGCTGCTGAGTTAAGTTTAATCGCGATAAAAGAAGAAAGGAAGAATATAATAATCCAGAAACAACAAAATATGGAAGAATACTCGCTTACGATATCGTCCGTCCGGGTTAAAAGGAAAAAGTTCTTCGATACTGAGATTGATTTATAGCAAGGTAATAGACTTGAGGAAGAATACTACGGTGAATTTGGACGTTCATCCGGCGGTAGAAAAATGTATATGCAATAACAAAACTAATTACGGTCTTCTAGTTGACGTTATGACTGAAACGAACAAATTGAATAAACGACATATTATATTAAGCATATATATTAAATTTAGCATAGCGTATATGAACAAACGGAGACGTGGATGCTTAATTGTCTGACATTGTTGACTTACATGGACGCCAGTAAATTAAGGGTGACTTCTGGGAAAGGGTTTTTGAATAGACGTGCGAAACGCGCAGCTTTAAGAAAGAACAGACGAAAGGATGATCAAGAAAATAGTTGTCGACGTTACTTGGAACGATTGAATTGTTGCTTCTCCCAGATACGACGCCTTCTATTGCCACAGAGATTGCCCGAATCCTTGGCGGACCATCTGAACACGACTAGTCACGAGATTGTACAGAACTTAGTTTACTCGACTAAACCTTGTATGGTTCCGGAAGCATGTTGAGTGCCTACGGCCTTGAGCTCAATCATTATGTTCTATTTTCACGACGAGAACAAGGTCGTCTTGAATAATTATCAGGACATGGCGGTATTGAATTGTAGTTGACGTTAAATCTTTCATTCAAATTTTCTACAATCGGTCGATCACAAAATATATTTTTGAAGTTATACTTCTTTTGGAGCGTTTGGGAAAAAGTGGTGAGAGTAAAAATCGACACCACGAAGTTGTCGATATTTACGATGCGCGGGCAAAGCGATTTCAAATTTACGGAATGAAGTGACTTCTCTTCTTCCTCTCATTTTTTTTCCTCAAGTGGTCACCCATCCAAGTTCTAATGGTATTTAAGTCAATATCGTTTTCATAGGAAGAAGAGTAAGAAAAATAAGGAAAACAAACCACAAACTAATGTGGAACGTTGTAGGTTGTATAGGCTGCAAAGAAAAATGATTGCACAAGGATATGAATTGTCTGCGAATTTTTCGTCAACTTCTAATTTACTTTGCGAACCATCAGCTTARCCTGTGATTACAGGTACAAATTGAAGCGAAAAAAACTCATATTAYTGTTAATTATTTATTTTATTTATTTGGTCTTTATTTTTTGAAGTTATTTGAAGTTATTTACATTTATTTTACATTTATKCAATGCTAAATAACGAGCGTGGCCTGACGAGGATTTCCTTCAGAAGTCGTGTAGTAGCACTCAACGTGATAACGATTTATTTACCACTTGTAAAGATTATAGATTTTTAGCGTATATTCGAAATACGCGGCTCAATCATTTTGAGAATATTAAGAATATCAAAATGTTTTTATCTTGCCTTCCCATTCTTCAAACCGTTTCTAAGATAAGATATAMGAGAGTCGAAGAATTTAAAAGATAGAAGAGTTTAAGAGTAAAGAGAGTCTAAGYAGCTTGCTAGCGGAGTTAAACGCAGCAGTATATATAATAGAATAACTATTATCGATGTGTAACCACGTGTTGTCTAGGCAAAGGATGATACGATATTGTGGGGGTGCACGAAGTGTATCCGTGTTACAACACATAGCAGTGCCAAGGGGCGCRCTGTTACAAGTTACTAGGATGTTCGCCAATCGCAGGGCAGAGGACGCATATCGCCGTGTGCGCTATTACATCCATTACTAACACTTCCCCTCGAGATGCGGGCTAACCTCACGATTTGTAATCGGTGATTTCTGAGACCTAGAAACAAMAACTCTGGTCATTTTACCTCACACACATACCTCACAATCCAACGAATCACCACATTTCCCAAGATTTAGTCATCGTATCGCTGTGTCTCTTTCGGCCCTCTTGAGATCTCGTACGTTAAGCTGGCCCAACATATTATATAATATTTTTATTACTCGTTCTACAACAGATCAGTGTAATGCTTGGACTATGTGTAACTATCYGCTCTACTCTTGTTGTTTATTACTAGTAGTAGCCTCAGAATTACTGACTAACCGAATTTGTGCGATGAATTGAATTATGTGCGGATCACCTAAGTGTGATTCTGCCTAACAAGTATGGACAACTAAAGCAACTAACTTGAGACGTAGTGGTCTTCTTCCCCTGCCACTTCTAAGGTATGTTCCTCCAAGGGAACCGATGTGACCTTGGTGTGAGGGTAACTAACCAAATACACCACTCTCCAAGTTTTAGAATTCGTGATAAGATACCAAATGCGATAGCTATGTTAGCTCTCGATAATCTTTGAATATTTGTCAACGCAATAAAACCCCGTGATCCTACATAAATATTCTCTATTTCTTTTGTAAAATCCTCTGTCGGGTATATTTATATCTATGCATTTTATCCGAATTTTCTGTTGCGCTAAATTCCTTTTTAGTCCACTGAAATAAAGGCAAACTACCAGAATTTGTTTATTTTGGTAAAACTTGATATAATGGTAATTCGACGACGCTGAATCGAATGGTGC
>NW_014570157.1:33520-35249 GCF_001313835.1 Polistes canadensis
ATATTTCTCTCTTTCTAATTTTTTCTTCGGAAGCGAGAATTTTTCGTTTTGACGATCGAGTGTCGAGCGTTCTGTATATCGATATATATATCGGCGTATAAGCGCAGCATTTTTAAATCGAATCTTGCTATGTTCTTTGATATTTTTATTAGGTAAGCTTTCCAGAGCACCTTGCGCTTGAAGTTCTTGTTTTGTTCTTCGAAGCATAAGACTTTTCATAAGTGTTGCTAATCGTTGATGACCAGCAACATTTTTATTGTTTACCCAACGTTTCCATACACGAATATCATCGAAAGGAGAACATTTCAAAAATTTTAACAAAGAATATAAATCCATTTTTTTATTTTGTATAGGTGTTTCGGTACGTGTCCATCTTTTATTTGCTAAAAGACCACACACTGCTTGAGATGCCTTGAGATGCTTGACTGTCATGATTTCTTATACAGTGTGCTTCATTCAAAATGATTCTTTTCAAATGAATCTAAAAATAATTAATTACAATTTAAATATAATATGCTTTAATGAAATTATGGATATCATCATATTGCACGTATATCATAATTATACCTTATATGTTGTAGACATGGCTTCAAACTTACTGGATAATATATTGTATGTTGTTATTACAACATCATATTTTGCTAAACGATTAGATACTTTTTCTCTCTTATTACCAAAACATACCAAAATATGTAATTCATGATTTCGTAAATTAATCATATTTGGAAACTTAATACTTTTAATTACAATTAATAAACAAATATACTTTACATACTTATAGGTTTATTTGGATTAATCCATTCATCATTACTCTCTGTTTCATCATCACTCTTTAAATAATCTTGATTAGGAGTAGCCACGATTAAAGAGATCATTGTTAAATTTTTACCCAGGCCCATATCATCAGCTGAATATTTTCATAAAAAAAGATACATTAATGATAATGTATTAGTACAGAATACAAAATGCAAATTAAATGTTATAATTATTAATCAACAATAATATATGATTAATACCTAATACACCACCAAGTGGTCGTTCTCTCTCTCTCCACATAAGCCATGCTAATGCATGCTGTTGATGTGGCATTAGTTTAACTTTTAAACCAGGTGGATATTCCGCTTTTGTATCTTCTGAAGGTTGAGCTACAAGTAATTCATGCAAATCCTGTAATCTTTCCGCCGTTAAAGTAAATTTATGGTCTAATATTTCTTCTGCTATTTTATCCAATTTCTTTGAATCTATGGTTTTCGCAGATTTTACAGGTTCCGTATAAACATATTTAGATTTAGATTGCAGATATTTCATTTAATTAGACGATTTCTCTTCTTCTTCTTCATCATCATCATCATCAAAAATAATTTGTTCATATACTTGTTTAATAGATTGTATTAAAGGTATTCTTTCTAATTTTTCTTTAACCTCCTTCATCTTTTTTTCTTGCAATATAATATTTTCTTGCAATTTTTTTCTTTAGTTTGGTGATAAATCTATATTTGTAGTAATAAGAATTAACTAAAAGTATAAAACATTTAGAAATTAGTATAAAATGTAAAGAATGCATAAAATATATTTTGTTAAATTAATAATCAATATTCTTGTCCCAACAGTATATTTATATACATGAGTTTCAAAGGGAAAATTGAAGACAGTTAATAAATTTTGATGAACAAATTTATTTGATCTTGTTGAACGTTTCGTCCCTTACTGGGGACTTCCTCAGCAACTA
>NW_014570158.1:0-1294 GCF_001313835.1 Polistes canadensis
AATAAATAATTTTAGTTGCTGAGGAAGTCTCAAATAGAGACGAAACGTTCAACGGATAAATATTGTGTTCATCTTAATTAAACCCGTCCAAAAACAACTTCCCTAAGAGTAAACTTAGTAATAATATATATTTAAATTTTGGCGACAGTAAAAATGGGCTATAGAAACAAAACAGAATTAATGTCAGGGTAATTACAATCGATTTTAGTCGAAAAAGAATTGAATTCTTCACGTAAAGTAACAAATAAAAGTTTTAATAAAATGATTTTTTCTCTTTTTTTGGACTGCAGTTGTTTAAATATTAATCATATTTGCTAGATTTAATTGGACATAACACTTTTTATTTGTTAGTATACGCCTTTAAACTTGAAAGAAAACGTTTATAGCCTAAATTATATATCCTTTTTTTTTAATTTTTATAGTTTAACTACGATTTAATCCAAAAAGTAGCAAAAATTTTTTTTAAATATATTGAGAAATTTTTATAGACGGTAAAAATGGGCTACTAGAAAATAAAGAATATGGATGTCAGTTTTATTACAATCGAGTTTCGTTGAAAAAGAATTAAATTCTTTACGTAAAGAAACCAAAAAAAGGTTAAATAAAAAGATATTTTCTCTTTTTTTGCACTGGAGTTGTTTAAGTATAAATAATGTTTGTTAAATATTTCAGACTAAATACTTTTTATTTCTGTTAGTTTACGCTTTAAAACGTAAAAGAAATTGTTTTATAGCTTTAGTTATATAGCACTACTGTAGAAATTTTATAGTTTTTAACTACGATTTAATCCAGAAAGTGGCGAAAATTTATTTTTAAATTTTATAAAATATTTTTAGCGCAAGTAAAAATGGGCTACTAGAAACAAAACAGAATTGATGTCAGGTTAATTACAATCAAGTTTTGTTGAAAAAGAATTGAATTCCTTAGGTAAAGAAACCAATTCCACCACTTTGACGGAGGAAGACGTTCGTCAGTAATGAGGACAAGAGACCCTTCCCTGATATCGTTCTGCGATGTCTGCCATTTGGATGTGGTCTGATGCGCTTGCAGGCATTCCGTCGACCACCTTTTCCAAAAYTGCTGGAAGCGCTCTTGAATTCGCTGGAAATGAGATAACCTGGAATCTGAGATGTCTATTAGAGCTAGAGAGGGGATAGTTGTTAATGCTTCCCCTCTGATGAAATGCCCTGGTGTTAATACTCTGATGTCATCAGGGTCTTCCGAGAGACAGCTGAGAGGTCTAGAGTTGAGAACCGCCTCAACTTGAGCTAAAAACGTGGAGAAGTCTTCGAAC
>NW_014570158.1:4731-6821 GCF_001313835.1 Polistes canadensis
GCTAAGCTTAAGCTTAGCTATGATTTTAGAAAAGACTAACGTCAACTCTGATCCAGGATCAATGAGAAGACGTACTAATTTAGGCGATCCATTTGAAGATATGGCAAAGGCTTTACAAGTWSCTAAGAGTACTGGAGCTCTAGAGCACGTTGAAAGCGATGGGTTAGACGAACGATCGATGTCTGAGATAGAYGACGAGAATCTGACTCGTTTCGTCGTCTGAGAGGACCTTGAGGAGGATGAGATGGTCGATTTTAAGATGGATCTGAGAGGACGGTGTGGATTATGAGAGGTCCTACCTACTCCTCATTCTGAGGACGTTTTTTTTGAAGAGTTCTGAGAAGGACTCTTTTTGGTAGGTATGTACTTAGGAGGAGATGATCGAGTTGAGAATGACTTGTGAGGGGAGTCAGGAACAGGAGCCTTCGGTTTGGAGAGAGGTCTGGGAGTTGACGTACGGGAGGTGGATGATGATGACTTCGGACTAGAGGATCGGCGTGGAGATGACTTCTTTGGTGATTTACGACGATCCTCTCTCGGTGACTCATCCGATGATACCCGTGAGCCCTGCAAGGACGAGACTCTCTGAGATGTCTGGGTTGTCTCTGAGAGAGAGCTTGAAGTCCTTGATATTGGCAGCGATGATCTTGATGTAGAAGGAGATGTCCTAGACTATGTTGGAGGAGATGTCCTAGACGATGTTGGAGGAGATGTCTTTGAGATTGGAGGAGATGTTCTGGTTGTAGAAAGAGATGTCCTGGTTGTAGGAGGAGATGTCCTGGACGTTGTCATCCTTTTCTTGGGATGTATGAGCGTGTGGTGCCGATCTCCACACTGGTTGCATCGCCTAGTACTCCTACATTGCCTAACGTTATGTCTGCCCAAGCAGTTATAACATAGGCGAGATTCCGCTATGATCTTCTCCTTCTTCTGGTGACTTGAATTCCTGAAGAGAGGGCAGAAGGCGATGTAGTGCTTCTGACTACAATAGCTGCAGGTGTTGGAGAGGTCTGTTATTAATGGCATTGGATGTTCTTTAACTGGCCTTTTATCCAATGCCGACTGAGATGATCGTGTAGGATGAGGTATAGGTGTAGGCGTAGTGGCCTCAGCCTTTACGTTTAGGGCCCTTGCGTAGGACCTGGTGGGGGGAGATTTGGCTCGTTGAGATGTCTTGATGGATCCCTCGTAAGACTTACGAGTCTCGATATGTTCCAGTGCTCTAGCCGTGCTAGTGAGATGACTTATTAGTTTCTCCATCGGTGGGAACTCGCTTGATGTTCCTAGCCTGGTTTCCCAGTCTTCGCGAGTCTTGTCGTCCAGTGATAATCCCACCTGATGAACGATAATGTGATCCCATTGGTCAGTCGGGCATCCTAATGTTGATAGAGCACTGAGAGATGACGTCACTACATTGATTAATTTGTTGAGGGATCCAGATGACCTTTCCTTGCTGCGAAAGAGGGCCATCAGCCTATCGAGATGAGCCAGGATTAATAGGCGTTCGTTGTCGAATCTATCTGACAATCTATTCCATGCTATTGTAAAGGAATCAGCGGATAGTTTCAGATCTAAGATGACTTTAGCCGCTTCTCCCTCTAGGCTAGCCCGGAGATAGTGTAACTTCTCCACTTGTGAGAGGTCTGAGTTGTCCTTTATCATTGAGGAAAACAGTTCCTCAAAGGGTTTCCACTCTGAGAAGGCACCGGAGAACTTCGGTAACGAGAGGTTGGGAAGTACCGTCCTAAAACGAGATGCTCTTTGAGATGTGACAGGTGTTACTTGCTGGGAGAGTTCTTCTATCCGCAAGTTTAAAAGCGTTACTCCGCTTAGATATGTCTGCATGGTCGCATCGTAGCGATTTTCCTGGAAGTAGGACTGTTCCATGGCTGTTTCGCGAGATGACAATACGATGCGGTCGTGTTCGGCATCGAACTTTGACCATGCCGTGCGAAGCAACTCCCTTGAGTCGATAGCGGTTGAGAGGTCCATAGTGTGGAAGTTCTTTGAGCTAGCAGTCAAAGTTGAGATGGTGTTTGCCCGCGCCTCTTGGAGCGCTAGTTTCGCTGCCATCTTGAGGCAGGATTGTT
>NW_014570158.1:7241-24022 GCF_001313835.1 Polistes canadensis
GAAGAGTACAAAAATGAGAGGTCAGAAGGTATATAGAGATGATCAGATTAAAGATAAAGGTTATGAGATTACCTGAGAGGTCGTTAATGCGAGAGAGTATAAAGAGATGATCAGTCAGAAAGACACAACACAAGGATGGCCTAAATGAGAAAAAGCGAGAAAGAGATGAGATGAAACGGTGTGGGATGAGAATAGAGCGAGATGAAGCCTATAAAATGGTGCACAATTCTTTTAGATTTCACAATGTACGTCCGCACAGATTAACTTATTAAACGGTTCTGCTGGACCACGCCACTTTTCGGTTCGGTTAGAGGAACAGAGCGGAAGTGGAAAAAGGACAATAGACCAATGAGCGAGTTCCACGCTAGGAAGAGATGACAAACAATCATTAGGAAAGTAACACGCAGAGGATGACGTCACAGGGGACCAATGACATATTGACACGTTAAGTGGCGTGATCCCTTGATCAATAAGAACAATCGATATGTCTTCTTCTCAGCGATAACAGACGGCGCATTCATCATGCTAGCCGAGAGGTGCTGCTATCTAGTCTGGCGCGGCGCAATTTTCGAACAGCACTACAGTAGAAATTTTATAGTTTTTAACAACGATTTAATCCAAAAAGTAGCAAAAATTTCTTTTAAAATATTATAATAGATTTTTAGCGCTAGTAAAAATGGGTTACTAGAAACAAAACAGAATTGATGACAGGTTAATTACAATCGAGATTTTATAAAAAAGAATTAACTTCTACACTTAAAGTAACCAAAAAAAGTTGTAATAAAATGATTTTTTCTTTTTTTTTGGACTGCAGTCGTCGAAATATACATATAGTTTGCTAAATTTTTTCGGACTATACACTATTTATTTGTAAGTATACGTTTTAATGCTTAAAACGTTTTATAGCTTTAGTTATATAGAACTTTTGTAGAAATTTTATAGTTTTTACATTCGAATTATTCCAGAAAGAAGCGAAAATTTCTTAATAAATATATATTAAAATTATGGCGACAGTAAAAATGGGCTGTAGAAACAAAACACAATTAATGTCAGGTTAATTACAATCGAGTTTTGTTGAAAAAGAATTGAATTCTTTACGTAAAGAAACCAAAAAAAGGTTAAATAAAATGATTTTTTTCCTTTTTTGGACTGCAGTTGTTTAAATATTAATCATATTTGCAAGATTTAATTGGATATAGAACTTTTTATTTGTTAGTATACGCCTTTAAACTTGAAAGTAAACGTTTTATAGCTTAAGTTATATATCATTTTTTTTTAATTTTTACAGTTTTTAACTACGATTAAATACAAAAAGTAGCAAAAATTTCTTTTGAAATATATTGGGAAATTTTTATAGACGGCAAAAATTGGCTACTAGAAAATAAAGAATATGTATGTCAGGTTTATTACAATCGAGTTTCGTTGAAAAAAAATTAAATTCTTTACGTAAAGAAACCAAAAAAAGAGTAAATAAAATGATTTTTTCTGTTCTATTTCACTGCAGTAGTCGAAATATAAATGGTGTTTGCTAAATTTTCGGGCTGAACACTATTGATTTGTAAATATACGCTTTACAGCTTGATAGAAAACGTTTCATAGCTTCTAATAAATAGCACTTTTTTTGAATTTTTATTGTTTTTAGGTACAATTAAATTCACAAAGTAGCGACGTTTTTTTTAATTTATAATTAAAAAATTGTTACTGACGGTAAAAATTAGCTATTAAAATCTAAACAGAATGAATTTTAGATTTACCGCAGTCGAGTTTCGTTGAAAAAGAATTAAATTCTACTCGTAATGTAACCAAAAAAAAGTTGTAATGAAATTATTTTTTTTTTTTTAGACTGCAGTTGTTAAAACATAAATGATATTTGCTAGATATCATTGGACATAAAACTTTTTATTTGTTAGTTTACTCCTTAAATGTTAAAAGAAAACGTTTTATAGCTTTTGTTATATAGCACTTTTATTGAAATTTTATGGTTTTTACAACAATTTATTCTAGAATGTAGAAAATATTTCTGTTTAAATATATTGAAAAAGTTTTAGCGACAGTAAAAACTGGCTACTAGAAACTAAAAAGAATAGATGTCAGGTATATTACAATCGAGTTTCGTTGAAAAAGAATTGAACTCTTTCCGTAAAGTAACCTAGAAAAGTTTTAATAAAATGACTTTTTCTTTTTTTTTTATTTGCAGTAGTCAAATTATACATATTGTTTGCTAAATTTTTTCGGACTTTACACACTTTATTTGTAAAGGCACTGAAACGCCATGGTATTATCGTAGTCTATTAATTGTAGCAGTTGCACGTACGTCTTCGTTTTGTTGACAGTTGTGTTAGGGAGGTCGCACTCTCCTGCCTCCAGTAACGAGACCGTGGTGATGTTTGCCGCTGTGCCTCCGCAATCGTAGCTAAGTAATGCGGACGCGACGGTAATGCAGTAAGCGACAAGGAAACCCAATATCATCTTCATTTTTATACGTAAACTAAAAGATATTTATTTTAGTTGTTTTTAGCAATCTTGACGTTATCTTTGTGAACGATTCTACTTTTATTCTTATAGTTATTCTTAATATTGTTATTAGGTAGCATTTCTAGAATCTGGTGGGGGCCAGTGTATTGACTGCTAAGTTTTGTCGTTGGTTCCTTTAAAAGATATATGTATTGGCCAACTTTTAGGTTCTGACCCCGAGCACTTCGATCGTCGTGATATTTTGATCTGATTTTAGCTCCTACCAGGTTTCGTCTTGCAATGTTCTGAGACGTTTTAATTTTATTAACCAAATCTAAATAATACTCTAAATATGTGTTATCTAAAGCTACATTAGTATGTACGTCTGCAGAAGGTATATTAGCTTGTTTTGCAAATATTAATTCATGAGGAGTAAACCTGGTTCCCTCGTGCGTACTGGTGTTACATGCGAACATAGAGTGTGTTAGTTATTTATCCCACTCGCTTCTTTTATTTATATAGTGTTTTAAATATTCTAATAATACAATATGAGATCTTTCTAGTGATCCGTTTGACTTAGCATGGAACGCTGTTGTTCTTATTTGTTTCAAAATATATTGTTTGG
Organism: Polistes canadensis; assembly: GCF_001313835.1. Lineage (NCBI taxonomy): Eukaryota > Metazoa > Arthropoda > Insecta > Hymenoptera > Vespidae > Polistes > Polistes canadensis. The sequence goes on from NW_014570158.1 coordinate 10,321, forward strand.
CTATTGTCTTTAAAAGTGAACTAGTAAAGTTCGCTCCATGGTCAGTCAATATGGATCGTGGTGCCCCGAAAACATTGCAAACATTATGGACTAATCCTTCCGCAATATCTATGGACGTAGTTTTCTTTAATGGTGTGGCAATAAAATATTTAGTAAGTGCGTCTTTTATTGTGAGAATATATCTATTACCTGATTTCGTTTCAGGGAGTAGCCCGACCATGTCCATGGATATTTTGTCGAATGCCGCTCCCGGTGTATCAGTAAGTATCATTGGCTCTTTGGTCATTACTCTTACTAACTTCTTTAACTAACAACTTGTACAATTTATAATAAAATCACTAATGTCCTTTTCCAAATTTAGCCAATGATATTTTTTTCGAATTTTATTATACGTTTTTGTGACGCCTTTGTGCCGACCAATAGGCAAAGAGTGGCATTTGGCAAGGATGTCCTCCCGCAGTTCTAACTTAGGAACTAAGATTTGGTTTAAACAGATAGTAATACAGCAATTTTCTGATTCAAACGTGTTACATAATTTCTTTTGAATTCGAGGCCATAATATGCCGTCCAAGCATTGTGTCTTGGCGATGCTAAAGGATTTTAAGTTAAGCTCTCGTACTACTAAGAGCAAGGAACCAATTGCCTCGTATATCGTTTCCAATTTTGTTCTGTTTGCGATGTTTTCCTTTATAGGGATAATTATTAATTTATTTTTCCCTATGGTGGTTACCTTTGCACGAGCTAAAGTTAAATCTTTTACATGCGGAATAAGTTTTGTTTGTTCCCACAGTTTAGCACCAGTATCGCATGGTAAGCCGTTTAAATCGGTGAATATTACAATATTATCATGCCTTAATTGTAGAGAGTCTCGTGAGACTCCTACATTTCTTGTTATCATTATTATATTATTGTTTATTTTTGATTATGCATGTGGAGAGTATAGTCGTTCATGTTCACTAGAGCTTTCAACGTCTGTATTTTCGTCTTCTAATGTTGGTGTTGCTAACCGTGACGCGTTGTCGAGGTCGCCCGTGCCGTCAGCTGTTACGTCGGGGTCACTGTCCTCGTTATCTGTCATTGTGTTCTCAGTTTCAAAGTGAAAAATACTCTCATCAGAATCGTATGTGTTTATAGGAAATACTATTTTAGATTCTGTTGGATTTCGTGATAGAGCGTCAACGTTAGCATTTGTAGTTCCGGGTTTATAAATTATTTTGAACGTATACTTAGCAAATTTTAGACTTCACTTTACTAACCTTGATGTCGGGTCTTTTACCGATTTTAGCCAAACTAGTGGTTTTTGATCAGTTATGAGGGTGAACTCTCGACCGTACAAATATGGCCTAAAATAGTTTGTAGCGAAAACTATTGCTAATAACTCTCTTTCAATAGTGGAATAATTTATTTCAGCTTTATTTAGAATTCGCGAGCAATAGGAGATGGGCAAATCCCTACCAACGGGACCTTGACTCAACACGGCGCCGGTTGTATAACTGGATGCGTCCGTTGTGACGCTAAAAGGCAGGAAGAAATTTGGATATTGTGGAATTGGTTCCCTGCACAAGGCATCACGCAGTGAGCAAAATGCGTTCTCCTAGCTGGATTCCCATCTGAATGAAACCCCTTTCTTTAGTAAATCTGTGAGAGGCTTTGCTACTTTTGAGAAAGCTGGTATAAATCTTCTATAATATCCAGCAAGACCTAAAAATTGGCAAATCGATTTATTTTCTGGACGCGGAAATTCTTTTACTTCCTCTAATTTTCTTGGGTCCGGCTTTACGCCGACTTTTCTTATAATATGGCCCAAATAAACCACCTCTCGTCTGAGGAATTCACATTTATCGGGTTGCAGTTTTAGATTTGCTATACGAAGACAATGCGCAAGTTTATTAAATTTTGTTTGATGCTCACTGAGTGATCTCGCGTAAAGAACCACGTCGTCCAAATATACAAACATTTCCTCGCCTTGTAAACCGGTCAAGACATGATCCATTAACCTCTGAAATGTTGCTGGAGCGTTTTTTAAACCAAATGGCATTCTATTAAATTCATAATGACCATGCGGGGTCGAGAAAGCTGTCTTCGCGCAGTCATCCGGATGCATTTCAATTTGATGAAATCCGGATTTCAGGTCAAAAATGGAAAATTATTTTGCTGCGCCGATTTGGTCGAGTATCTCCGTAATATTTAGTATAGGATACGCGTCTCCTACCGTTTTTTCATTAAGATTCCTATAATCGATTACCATCCGCCACTTTGGGTTACCCTTTGAGTCCGACTTTTTCGGCACTACCTAAATGGGTGAATTACAGGGTGAAAGAGATGGTCTTATTATGCCATCGTTGAGCAACTCCGAGGTTTGTTTCTTTACTTCTTTCTTATGAATTAGCAGAAATCTATATTGTCTGGTGTGCACCGGAATGTCATCGGTAGTAATTATTTTAGTAAAAGATCGGTGCAACCAAGAGGTTCGCCAGGAAGATGAAAAATATCTGCGTTTTTGTTTAGTAATTTAGAAACGGGTTCTGCCTCTTCTGTGTTTTAATGATCAACGCGAAAGAGTGCTTTATCAGAGTCTGGTCTGGAGAAGGTTGAAGGTTTGGGAGATTCTTGACCCCCGCTTGTTTTATTTGGATCAGCGCAAGGGGATTCAGAGATATTATAAAGAGTGTGCARGTATTCGTTTAAATTTTCAACTTCGGATGTGGATTTATAGGAATCACATTGTAAACTTGGAAGAGTTCCTGTATTATATGCCAAAAGTTCAAATTTTGGAATTTGTAGTGAAACAAATCTCGAAGTTGTATTAATGAGTCTGAAATAAGCCCTTCCATCTACGTTTCCCACAAGTGCTTCGCCGGCACAAACTCTCTTTGGAAGCTGTATTCGCGGATTATAGCCGTCTTTAACATCGGCGTTTACAACGTGGCAAAAAATCACCTTTGAAGTTCTAGGTGGAACACTAACTTTGTCGCCAACCGTAAATGGAACCTTCCTATTTTTTACTATAAGCACTTCCCGTATATAGTCAATATTTGTCGGAGTGGGACGAAGGAGCTCGTTGCCTAATATTCCATCCGCAGAAATAGGAAAGTGGTTGTCTACCACGTGAAATGTGGTCTTCTCTCCGAAAATAATTAGTTCGACAGTACCTAATGTCTTTTGTGTGTCGGGAGAGATACCTATTAGTTGCACTATTCTTTTTGTGTTATTAATTGTCCTTTTAGCAAGTTTTTTTATTTTTATCAAATTAATGTCTGCGCCTGTGTCTATCTTAAGTATCACCGCTTCTCTCAATCGTGGAGAAGTCGCAGTGACACATGGAGCCGTCCAAATATTATTTTGTCTTATGTGTTTGACTTCGACGGGCCCGCTTCCAGATTCGGACTTTGTGGACGCTGTTTTGGTGTCGGAGAGCGACGAGCGTCGTCCGTCGTTCCCCTCACCCTGGGACCCTGATTCCTTTTTTCTAATTGGTACTTTAACTTTCGACAGTCAAATATTAAATGTCCTAAGTTCTTACAATAAGAGCATTTTTTTGGACTTTTATATTCCGTTTTTGTTTGAGATTTTGAATTATTTAGAGAGGTACGACCGGACTTATTTGAATTATCTTGCCTCCTTTTAAAACATCTACCCTCCGTGTGGCTTTGTTTTTGACAGTAGTCGCATACCGCTTTTCTAAAACAGTCACCTTCTTTATGTCCGGGTTTGTGAAGTGCTCGCAAACTATGTTTTCTTTAATTTGCTTAATATTAGCCACACGACTTCCAAATGTAGGAGAGGCGTTTCTTTTTTTATCGTCTTTAATTTGCCTGTCGAACCTTAAAATGCCCATCTTACTATCTTCCTTTCTTATTTGCTTGTCTATTTTCAGGAGGCAGACTAGGATCTCGTCAAAATTACTATAATATTCGAACTTTAAGGCTGTCTTATAATAACGAGGTAGGCCCTTAACGAGCGCATCTAGTCCCTCTCTTTCGATTGCTAATTCGACCCTGCGTTCTACATGCACTGAGTTTTTAGTTGTTTTATCAAGAACCGATTGGGTGAGTTCCTTTATTCTGCTGAAATAATCGAGCATATGTTCGCCCGGCCTCATAAACTCTATCGCGAGCTGTCCCCTATAGTAGTTGGATCCGCGTAAAGGCAAAAACGCGTCTTTTAGTCTTTCTATAAGGACTTCTACTTTATTAATTCTAAGACCTTCAGTTACCAAGTATGCGTAACCACTAAGCCTAGAATGGAAAAGCCTTGTAAAAGACGATTCCATTTCGGCCGAAAAATTCGCCGGCAAAGATTCAAATGCGCGTTGACACGCCCTAGTAAACTGTGTTACGGAAACGTTTTGTCCATCGAAATTCGGGACATGTTCTATGAGTTCCCTTAATTTAAACGAAGATTGTGACAAATAGGGAAAAGGAGCGAATGCAGCTATCTTCCTCATTTCTCTAATTTCCCGCCTAAAATCTTCGATTTCCCTTCTTAATTCGCTTTCCCCTTCGGAAAGCGGTGTTATCGTTCTCCGTCTGGGAGCCGTATTTGGAGAAATATGTCGCGAAGAACCAGGAGTAATAGGTAATGGAATGGGGGTGTCCACTAGAGGAACCCCGAAAACACAAAAAATCGGCTCCCAAAGATTTTCTCATTTCTTCGTCTTGCAACGCAAGTCTCCGTTCCCTTTTTTCCATCTCAAGTTCCCGCTTATTAAGTTTCTTCTGTTTCTTAAAGTTCTCTTTCTGCGTTATGGTAAGTACATCTCGAATATCATAAATTTCCTCCATTCTCTTACGCATTATTGAATCCATGTCGCCCAACCTAGACGTTTGGCTACCGAAGAGACTGGTGTGTACGGTCAAACTCTTCTCTGTTCTTGCGACATTTTAAATTTGGCAAAATAAAGTTACGGAACAAAAGTTAAAGRATCCCGAAATGCAGAGAAAAAATTTGAAAAAAAGGTGAAAGTTAAATTGGAAAAGCTAACTCTTCTTTTGGCAATTCCACCGCTGCCACCAGTATTCTGTTATGTGACGTTCCCGCAATTAAACGAACAACCCCATAAAATTATCCCTAATTTTGGCCAGTCCGTAAAGCCAGTACTTTGCCAGGGATCCGGGCTAGAAGAGCCAGCACAAGTAAGTTCCAAAAAGAAAAAAGTGTACTTACCTTTGTTAAAGTATCAAGATGACCTCCGGATCGAATTGTGCCAACTCCCGATAATCCACGGACCTAACTGCTTCTGAATCGATTATGTTGATTAAACGGTCGTAGGATTATGGAGTAATATGGGTTTTATCCAATAGAATAATGTCACTGTTTCACAGGTAAAACAAAAGTATACTCTTATATAAAATGAAACAATTGATTACACAAAATAATGGAGAAGTCTATCCTCTTAACCAACTAAATAAAAAGGGTATCTTAAAAAAGACTTCTCTTGTTTAACGTATAAAAGAGACAAATCTTAAAGAGTTGTCTGTGGCTTTCATAGAGAAAGAGAGACTCTTTGGCACAGAACGAAAAAGTATGTATTATTAAAAAGAGGTAATTATTATTAAGTTAATATTTTCAAGAGTGAATAGTTTCGAGGTGGCCGGTAGACTGACTGGAGAGGAGTCTCTAAGCTCCCCACGTCGAGTCCCGCACGGCTGAGTGGGAGGTACCCCCAATCGCGCTTAGTGCTTCCCCCACTAATAACCCTCACCAACTCGTAAGAAAGGAATGTGCTGATTTATTAGTTTTGCACGTGCGAATAAATATTAGTTACCATCCGGCGCTAAACCGCTGCGTCAGCTGAGAATGGAATTTTGCCTTAGAAAGATATAGGTTACAATCACACCTGAATTCTCCGAAGAGAGGATGGTGTTAAGTTACTATCAGTTAGAGATTCTCGGAACTGCACGTGCGTTTTATACTTGAGCTAATAGATTTCCTTTCATTGCACGTGTGCCTTTATCACGACCATGGAATTCTTATATGCAAGCTAACATTATTACCTTTCATTAAATGTTATTAATTATTTATTTTGTTAATTAATAATTGTCAAGGTTTATCCCTGATTAGAAAAAAAGAAATAAGACCTATAATAATGTTATTTGCAGCAATAATTTAAATAAAGACAAGTGTCAATAATAATTGTTATCTTAACTAAATGTTGAATAATAAGTGTTAGTAATGTGACAGCACGAATTCGGTAATACCGACTTCCAAAAGACCGTTTACCGACTTCAGTTGTCGGTAAGGCAGATTTCCTTATGGATGACAATCCACCATTATTAACGTATGCCGTCCGAAAATGATAATTATCGATGGTCGTTCATAAAAGCGCCTAATACAAATAAGCTTTACAATGAATATAATATAAAGTGAACCATCTTACGGTTATTTGTTATACAACGGTTAATTATCCTAGTAATCGTATCGTAACCACGCGCAAATGTTAATAATAATATAATAATATAATGTAAATAATATAATGTAATGTTATTAATAAAAATATGTAAGTGACAAAATTTTAAAAATTTTCATAATTATGATAGGAGGACAAATCTCAATTGTTTGGGTAGTACGTTCGGTTTACCAAATCGTCACTAGGACGTGAAAAAGCTATAAAACGTTTTCTTTTAAGTTTTAAAGCGTAAACTAACAAATAAAATGTAATATGTCTACTTAAATCTAGAAAAAATAATTTATATTTCAACAACTGCAGTCTAAAAAGAGAGAAAAAATCATTTTATTACAACTTTCTTTAGTTACTTCACGTGCAGAATTCAATAGTTTTCATAAAAACTTGATTGTAATTAACCTGACATAAATTCTTTTTTGTTTCTAGTAGCCCATTTTTACTGGCGCCAAAAATATTTTATTATATGTAAAAAGAAATTTTCGCTACTTCTATTATTAAATCGTAGTTAAAAACTATAAAATTTCTTAAAAAGTGCTATTTAAAAGAAGCTATTAAACGATTTCTTTCAAGCTTTAGAGCGTATTCTTACAAAGAATAAGTGTTATGTGCAATAAAATCTAGAAAATATCATTTATATTTTAACTACCGCAGTCCAAAAAAAGAGAAAAAATCATTTTATAACATTTTTTTTGCTTACTTTAAGTGTAGAATTAAATTCTTTTTTAAAAAATCTTGATTGTAATTAACCTGACATCAACTCTGTTTTGTTTCAAGTAGCCCATTTTTACTAGCGCTAAAAATATTATATTATATTTAAAAAGAAATTTTCACTATTTTTTGGATTAAATCGTAGTTAAAAACTATAAAATTTTTACAAAAGTGCTATTTAACTAAAGCTATAAAACGTTTTCTTTCAAGTTTTAAAGCGTAAACTAACAGAAATAAAAAGTGTTTAGTCCGAAATATTTAACAAACATTTGTTAAATGTAAACAACTCTAGTCAACAAAAATTGAAAAAATTATTTTATTATAACTTTTATTGGTTAATTTACGTTAATAATTCAATTCTTTTGCGTCTAAAATCGATTGTAGTCAATCTTACATCTATTCTGTTTAGATTTAAATAACACATTTTTACCTCCGCTTAAACTTTTTTAATATATTTAAAAGAAATTTTTGCAACTTTGTGAATTAAATCGCTGTTTAGAACTATAAAAGTTCTAAAAAAGTGCTATTGTCACGTCCTAGTGACGATTTCGTATACCGAACGTACTACCCAAAAGATTGTGATTTGTCCTCCTGTCATAATTATAAAAATTTTTAAAATTTTGTCTCTTACATATTTTTATTAATAACATTATAGTATATTATTAACATTTATTACATTATCATTAATATTATTACATTATTTTATTAACATTTGCGCATGGTTACGATACGATTACTAAGATAATTTACCGTTGTATAACAAGTAACCGTAAAGTAATTCACTTTATATTATATTTATTGTAAATTTTATTTTACATTACTTTATTTTTATATTTTAAACTATTTTTCTATTTTACATTACTTCTATTTACGATTACTRGGATAATTATATTGTATTCGCTGTAAAAACTATTTGTATTGGGCGCTCTTATGAACGACCATCGATTATTATCATTTTTGGACGGCATACTGTAATAATGGGACGTGTGTCAATTCATAAGGAAATCTGCCTTACCGACAACTAAAGTCGGTAAACGGTCTTTTGGAAGTCGGTATTACCGACTTTGTGCTCCCACATTACTAACACTTATTATTCAACATTTAGTTAATATAACAATTATTATTGGCACTTGTCTTTATTTAAATAATTGCTGCAAATAACATTATTCTAAATCTTATTTCTTTTTTTCTAATCAGGGATAAACCTTGACAATTATTAATTAACAAAATAAATAATTAATAACATTTAATGAAAGGTAATAATGTTAGCTTGCATATAAGAATTCCATGGTCGTGATAAAGGCACACGTGCAATGAAAGGAAATCTATTAGCTCAAGTATAAAACGCACGTGCAGTTCCGAGAATCTCTAACTGATAGTAACTTAACACCATCCTCTCTTCGAAAAATTCAGGTGTGATTGTAACCTATATCTTTCTAAGGAAAAATTCCATTCTCAGCTGACGCAGCGGTTTTGTCCGGATGGTAACTAATATTTATTCGCACGTGCAAAACTAATAAATCAGCACATTCCTTTCTTACGAGTTGGTGAGGGTTATTAGTGGGGGAAGCACTAAGCGCGATTGGGGGTACCTCCCACTCAGCCGTGCGGGACTCGACGTGGGGAGCTTAGAGACTCCTCTCCAGTCAGTCTACCGGCCACCTCGAAACTATTCACTCTTGAAAATATTAACTTAATAATAATTACCTCTTTTTAATAATACATACTTTTTCGTTCTGTGCCAAAGAGTCTCTCTTTCTCTATGAAAGCCACAGACAACTCTTTAAGATTTGTCTCTTTTATACGTTAAACAAGAGAAGTCTTTTTTAAGATACCCTTTTTATTTAGTTGGTTAAGAGGATAGACTTCTCCATTATTTTGTGTAATCAATTGTTTCATTTTATATAAGAGTATACTTTTGTTTTACCTGTGAAACAGTGACATTATTCTATTGGATAAAACCCATATTACACCATAATTCTGCGACCGTTTAATCAACATAATCGATTCAGAAGCTGTTAGGTCCGTAGATTATCGGGAGTTGGCACAATTCGATCCAGAGTTCATCTTGATACTTTAACAAAGGTAAGTAAAACTTATTCTTTTTGTAACTTACTAGTGCTGGCTCCTCTAGCCCGGATACCTAGCAAAGTATTGGCTCTACGGACTGGCCAAAATTATAGCAAGTTTTGTAGGGTTGTTCGTTTTATTGCAGGAACGTCACAGTTTTAATAAAATGATTTTTTCTCTTTTTTTAGACTGGAGTTGTTTAAATATAATTAATGTTAGTTAAATATTTCAGACTAAATACTTTGTATTTCTGTTAGATTACGCTTTAAAACTAAAAACAATGCGTTTTATAGCTTTAATTATATATCACTTTTATAGAAATTTTATGGTTTTTAACTAAAATTTAATCTAGAATATAGCAAATATTTCTTTTTAAATATATTAAAAAAATTTTAGCGACAGTAAAAACAGGCTACTAGAAACTAAAGAGAAAAGATGTCAGGTTTTTTACAATCGAGTTTCGTTGAAAAAGAATTGAACTCTTCCCGTAAAGTAACCAAAAAAAGTTGTAATAAAATAATTTTTTTTTTTTTAAACTGCAGTAGTCGAAATATACATATAGTTTGCTAAATTTTTTCGGACTATACACTATTTATTTGTAAGTATACGCTTTAAAGCTTAAAAGAAAACGTTTCATAGTTTCTGTAATATTGCACTTTTAAGAAAGTTTTATAGTTTTGGACTAGAATTAAATTCACAAAAAAGTGAAAATTTCTTTTAACTATATCGAAAAATTTCTAGCGACGGTAAAAATGTGCTATTAGAAACTAAATAAAATAGAATTTAGGTCTACTACAATCTAGTTTGTATGAAAAAAAATTAATTTTTCACTTAAAGTAACTTAAAAATGCTGTAATGAAATGATTTTTTCTCTTTTTTTTGATTGCATTAGTCGAATTTTAAATGATGTTTGCCAAATATTTTTGGACTTAAGACTTTTTATTTGTAAATATACGCTTCCACGCTAAAAAGAAAACGATTTATAGCTTTAGTTATATAGCACTTTATTAGTTATTTTTTAGTTTTATTATACGATTAAATCAAGAAAGAAGCAAAAATATCTCTTTAAATATGTTAAAAAGATTTTTAGCTACAGTATAAATAGGCTACTAGAAACTAAACTCAAGGGATGTTTAGTTTATTACAATCGAGTTTCGTTGAAAAAGAATTTAATTCTTTGCGCAAAGTAACTAAAAAGAGTTGTAACAAGATGATTTTTTCTCATTCTTTTGACTGCAGCAGTAGAAATATTAATGATGTTTGTAAAACTTATTCGGACTTAACACTTTTTTTTTGTAAGTATACGCTTAATAGCTTGAAATAAACCGTTTCATAGCTTCTGTTAAATAGCACTTCTTTAGAAACTTTCTAGTTTATAACTACGATTTAATCAACAAAATAGCGAAAATTTCTTTTAAATATATTATAAAATTTTTAGCGCCTGTAAAAATTTGCTATTAGAAACTAAAAAGAGTGGATGTCAAGATAACTACAATCGAGTTTCGTCAAAAGATAATTTATTTCTACACGTAAAGTAACCAAAAAAATTTCTAAAAAATGATTTTTTCTCTTTTTTTGACTGAAGTTGTCAAAAATATAAACGATGTATGCTAAAATTTTTTGAACTTTATTCTTTTTTTTTGTAAGTATACGATTTAATGCTTGAAAGAAAACGTTTGATAGCTTCAAATAAATAGCTTTTCTTTAGAAATCTGATAGTTTCCAACTAATTTTCAATCCGAAAAGCAGCAAAAATTTATTTTTAATATAATAAAAATTTTTTTGCTTAGGTAAAAATGTGCTTTAGGAAATTAAAAAATGGATTTCAGGTTGACTACAATCGAGATTTGTCAAAAGAGAATTGAATTCTACATGTAAAGTAACAAAAAAAATTTTAAATAAAATGAATTTTTTTTCTTTTTTTAACTGCAGTTGTGGGAATATAAATGATATTTGCTAGATTTTATCGGAGACAACACTTTTTATTTAAAAGTATACGTTTTAATGCTTGAAAGAAAACGTTTCATTGCTTCTGGTAAAAATTTCTTTTTTTGAAATTTTATAATATTTAACTATGATTTAATCCAGAAAGTAGGAAAAATTTCTTTTAAAATATATTAAAAAATTTTGAGCGACAGTAAAAATTGGCTACTAGACACTAAACAGAATGGATATCAGGTTTATTACAATCGAGATTTGTTGAAAAAGAATTGAAATCTTTACGTATAGTAACAAAAAAAAAATGTTATTAAATGATTTTTTCCCTTTTTCGTTAACTGCAATAGTCTGAATATAAATGATGTTTGCCTAATTTTTTCAGACATAACACTTTTTATTTGTAAGTATACGCTTCAAAGCTTGGAAAAAAACGATTAATAGCTTCTGTTAATTAGCACTTTTTTACATATTTAATAATTTTTAACTACGATTCAATCCAAGAAGCAGCAAAAATTTCTTTTTAAATATTTTAAAAATTTTTTAGCAAAGGAAAAAATTTGCTATTAGAAACTAAACAGAATAGATGTTTGGTTGACTACAATCAAATTTTGTCGAATAATAATTAATTCTATACGTCGAGTAACCAAAAAAAGTAGAAATAATATGATTTTTTCTCTTATCTGGGATTGCATTTTTAAAAATGTAAATGATATTTGCTAGATTTTATTGGAAATAAAACTTTTTATTTGTAAGTTTACGTTTTAAAACATGAAAGAAAACGGTTTATAGCTTTTGTTATATGGCACTTTGCTAGAAATTTTATAGTTTTTAACTACGATTTAATCCAGAAAGTAGCGAAAATTTCTTTCTTAAAATATAAAAAGATTTTTAGCGGCGTTAAAAATGTGCTACTACAAATAAAACAGAATGGATGTCAGTTTTACTACAATCGAGTTTTGTTGAAAAAGAATTGAATTCTTTACGTAAAGTAACTGAAAAAAGTTGTTATAAAATGATTTCTTCCATTTTCTTAGACTGCGGCTGTTGAAATATTAATGTTTTTGCTCAATTTTATTGGATCTAACACTTTTTAATTGTTAGTATACTCTTTAAGACTTAAAAGAAAACGTTTCCTAGCTATTGTTATATAGTACTTCTTCAGATATCTGATAGATTATAACAATTATTTAATCTAGAAAGCAGCAAAAATTTTTCTTAAATATATTAAAAAATTTCAAGCGACTGTAGAATGTGCTATTAGAAACAAGACAGAATGGATGCCAGCTGGAATTCAATCGAGTTTCTTCGAAAAATAAATGAATTCTACACGTAAGGTAAGCAAAAAATGTTGTAATAAAATAATTTCTTTTCTTTTCTTCGACTACAACTTGTAAAAAGTAAATGATATTTGCTAGATTTTATTGGACATCACTTTTTTTATTTGTTAGTGTACGCTTTAAATCTTTAAAGAAAACGTTTCATAGCTGTTGGTAAATAGAACTTTTTTAGATCTTTTGTAATTTTCAACTACGATTTTATCCAGAAAGTAGCAAAAATTTGTTTTTAAATTTATTAAAAATTTTTAGGCGAAGGTAAAAATGTGCTATTAAAAACTAAATAGAATAGATGTAAGGTTGACTACAATCGAATGTTGTCGAAAAATAAATGAATTCTACACGTGAAGTAACCAAAAAAAGTTCTGATAAAATGATTTTTTCTCTTATCTAGGACTGCAGTTATTAAAATGTAAATGATATTTGCTAGATTTTATTAAAAATAAAACTTTTTATTTGTTATTATACGCTTTAAAACTTTAAATAAAACGTTTTATAGCTTTTGTTATATAGCAAATTTTTAGAAATTGTATAGTTTTTTACTACGATTTAATCCAAAAAGTAGCAAAAATTTCTTTTTATATGTATAAAAAATTTTTAAGCAAAGGTAAAAATGTGCTATTAGAAAGAATACAGAATAAATGTCAGGTTTACTACAATTGAGTTGCGTAGAAAAAGAATTGAATTCTTCACGTAAAGTAACCAAAAAAAGGTGTAATCAAATGATTTATCTCTTTTTTTTGACTGCAGTAGTCCAAATATAAATGATGTTTGCCAAATATTTTTGGACTTAACACTTTTTATTTGTAAGTATTAGCTTTAAAGCTGGACAGAAAACGTTTCATAGCTTTTCGTAAATTGAACTTTTTTAGATTTTTTATAATTTTTAACTACAATTTAATCTAAAAAGTAGTAAAAATCTGTTATTAAATTTATTAAAAATTTTTAAGCGAAGGAAAAAATGTTCTATTAGAAACTGAACAGAATAGATGTAAGGTTGACTACAATCGAATTTTGTCGAAAATGAATGAATTCTACACGTGAAGTATCTAAAAAAAGTTGTAATTAAATGATTTCTCCTCTTTCCTTCGACTGCAGTTGATAAAAAGTAAATGATATTTGCTAGGTTTTTTGGATATACCTGTTTTTATTTGTTAGTATACGCTTTAAAACTTTAAAGAAAACGTTTTATAGCTATTGTTATATAGAACTTTTTTAAAATTTTATAATTTTTAACTACGATTTA
>NW_014570158.1:24536-28366 GCF_001313835.1 Polistes canadensis
AAAGCAGCGAAAATTTTTTTTTCAATATATTAAAAAATTTCTAGCTACTGTAGAATGTGCTATTAGAAACAAGACAGAATGGATGTCAGCTTGAATACAATCGAGTTTCTTCGAAAAATAAATGAATTCTACACGTAAGGTAACCAAAAAAAGTTGTAATAAAATAATTTCTTCTCTATTCTTCGACTACAATTGATAAAAAGTAAATGATATTTGCTAGATTTTATTGGACATAACTTTTTTTATTTGTTAGTATACGCTTTAAATCTTTAAAGAAAATGTTTTACAGCTTTTGTTATATAGAACTTTTTATGAAATTTTTTAGTTTTAAACTACGATTTAATCCAGAAAGTAGCGAAAGTTTCTTCCTAAATATACTAAAACAGTTTTAGCGACGGTAAAAATGTGCTACTAGAAACAAAACAGAATAAATGTCCCGTTTACAACAATTGAGTTTCGTTGAAAAAGAATTGAATGCTACACGTAAAGTAACCAAAAATAGTTAAAATAATATGATTTTTTCTCTTATCTGGGACTGCAGTTTTAAAAATGTAAATGATATTTGCTAGATTTTATTGGAAATAAAACTTTTTATTTGTTAGTAAACGCTTTAAAACATGAAAGGAAACGTTTTATAGCTTTTGTTATATAGCACTTTTTTAGAAATTTTATAGTTCTTAACAACGATTTATTCCAGAAAGAAACGAAAATTTCTTTCTAAAAATATTAAAACATTTTTAGCGGCGGAAAAGATTAGCTACTAGAAATAAAAACAGAATGGATGTCAGTTTTACTACAATCGAGTTTTGTTGAAAAAGAATTGTATTCTTTACGTAAAGTAACTGATAAAAGTTGTAATAAAATGATTTCTTCAATTTTCTGGGACTGCTGCTGTTGAAATATTATTGTTATTTGCTTGATTTTACTAGACCTAACACTTTTTATTTGTTAGTATACGCTTTAAAGCTTAAAAGAAAATTTTTCATAGCTTTTGGTAAATAGCACCTTTTTTAAATTTTTTAAAATTTTGAAGTACGATTTAATTTAGAAAGTAGCAAAAATTTTTTGTTAAACATATTAAAACATTTTTAACGACGGTAAAAATGTTCTATTAGAAACAATACAGAATAAATGTCAAGTTAACTACAATTGAGTTGTGTTGAAGAAGAGTTGAATTCTTTACGTAAAGTAACTAAAAAAAGTTGTAATAAAATGATTTTTCCTTTTTTTTTGGACTTTATATGGTTAAATTTAAATGTTATTTAGTAGATATTATAGGACCTAACACATTTTATTTGTTAGTATACGCTTTAAAACTTAAAAGAATACGTTTTATAGCTTCTGTTAAATACCAGTTTTTTAGATTTTTTATAATTTTTTACTATGATAGAATCCAGAAAGTAGCAAAAAATTTCTTTCTTAATATAATAAAACATTTTTAGCGACTGTAAAAATGTGCTATTAGAAACAAAACAGAATAAATGTTAGGTTTACTACAATCGAGTTTCGTTGAAAAAGAATTGAATTCTTYACGTAWAGTAACCAAAAAAAGATGTTATAAAATGATTTTGTCCCTTTTTTTGGACTGCAGTAGTTAAAATAAAAATGTTATATACTAATTTTTATTGGACCTAACATTTTATATTTGTTAGTATACGCTTTAAAGATTGAAAGAAGACATTTCATAGCTTCCTTTAAATTGCACTTTTTTAGATTTTTTAAAATTTTTAACTACGATTTAATACAGAAAGTAGCAAAAATTTAATTCCTAAGATTTTAAAACATTATTAACGATGGTAAAAATTTGCTACTAGAAAGAAAACAGAATAAATGTCCGGTTTACTACAATCGTGTTGTGTTGAAAAAGAATTGAATTATTTACGTATAGTAACCAAAAAAAGTAATAATAAAATGATATTTTTCTTTTTTTGGACTGCATTTGGTAAAATTTGAATGTTTTTTAGTAGATTTTATAAGACCTAACACTTTTTATTTGTTAGTATACGCTTTAAAACATAAAATAAAACGTATTATAGTTTTTGTTATATAGCACTTCTTTAGATATCTGACAGTTTTAACTATTATTTGATCTAGAAAGCAGCAAAAAATTTTCATAAATATATTAAAAATTTTTAGCGTCGGTAAAATGTTGTATTAGAAACCAGACAGAATGGATGTCAGGTAGACTACAATCGAGATTCGTCGAAAGAGAATTGAATTGTACATGTAAATTACCCAAAAAAAGTCGTAGCAAAATCATTTTTTTCCTTTTTCTTTACCTGCTGTAGTCCGAATATAAATAAAGTTTGCCAAATTTTTGGGAAATAACACTTTTTATTTGTAAGAATACGCTTTAAAGCTTGAAACAAAACGTTTTATAGCTTCTGTTAAATACCAGTTTTTTAGATTTTTTATAATTTTTTACTACGATTTAATCCAGAAAGTAGCATAAATTTCTTTCTAAATATAATAAAACATTTTTAGCGACAGTAAAAATGTGCTATTAGATACAAAACAGAATAAATATCAGGTTTACTACAATCGAGTTTCGTGGAAAAAGAATTGAATTCTTTACGTATATTAACCAAAAAAAGATGTAATAAAATGATTTTTTCCCTTTTTTTGGACTGCAGTAGTTAAAATAAAAATGTTATATACTAAATTTTATGGGACCTAACATTTTATATTTGTTAATATACGCTTTAAAGATTGAAAGAAAACATTTCATAGCTTCCTTTAAACTGCACTTTTTTAGATTTTTTAAAATTTATAACTACGATTTAATAAAGAAAGTAGCAAAAATTTCATTCCAAAGATTTTAAAACATTATTAACGATGCTAAAAATTTGCTACTAGAAAGAAAACAGAATAAATGTCCGGTTTACTACAATGGAGTTGTGTTGAAAAAGAATTAAATTATTTACGTATAGTAACCAAAAAAAGAAATAATAAAATGATATTTTCCTTTTTTTTAGACTGCATTTGGTAAAATTTAAATGTTATTTAGTAGATTTTATAAGTCCTAACACTTTCTATTTGTTAGTATACGCTTTAAAACCTAAAATAAAATATTTTATAGTTTTTGTTATATAGCACTTCTTTAGATATCTGATAGTTTTAACTATTATTTGATCTAGAAAGCAGCAAAAATTTTTCATAAATATATTAAAAATTTTTAGCGTCGGTAAAATGTTGTATTAGAAACAAGACAGAATGGATGTCAGGTAGTCTACAATCGAGTATCGTCGAAAGAGAATTGAATTGTACACGTAAACTAACCTAAAAAATCGTTGTAAAATGATTTTTTTCCTTTTTTTTTAACCGCAGTAGTCTGAATATAAATGATGTTTGCCAAATTTTTTCGGACTTAAAACTTTTCATTTGTATGTATACGCTTTAAAGCTTAAAAGAAAACGTTTTATWGCTTCTGTTAAATAGCACCTTTTTTAGAATTTTAAGATTTTTAACTGCGATTTAATCCAGAAAGTAGCAAGAATTTATGTCTAAATATATTAAAACATTTGTAGCGACTGTAAAAATGTGCTATTAGAAACAAAAAAAAATAAATGTCAGGTTTACTACAATCGACTTTCGCAGAATGATAATTGATTTCCACACGAACAATAACTAAAGAAAGTCGTAGTAAAATGATTTTTTTTCTTTTTTTTTGACTGCAGTAGTCCGAATATAAATAAATTTTGCTAAATTTTTTCGGACTTAACATTTTTTATTTGCAAGTATACGCTTTAAATCTTGAAATAAAAAATTTCTTAGCTTCTGTTAAATAGCACTTTTTTAGATTTTTTATAATTTTTAACTACAATTTAATC
>NW_014570158.1:31673-32588 GCF_001313835.1 Polistes canadensis
AAATAAAAAAAGATTTAATAAATTAGGCACTTTTATTAAAATAAAAAAAAATTTGATAAGTTAAGTACTTTTATTCAAATGAAAAGAGATTTAATTAGAATAGTGCTTTCAATTCATTTTAAAAAAATTTGATGCACTGTGTACTTGCMTTAAAATGGAAAAAGATTTGATGGGTTGAGTACATTAATTCAAATAAAAAAAGATTTTATGAGTAAAGTACTATAGTAAAAATAATCAAAAACTATAATGTGTTAAGTACTTTCATTTAAATGGATAGAAATTAGATAAGTTAAATAATTTAATTTCAATGAAAAGAGATTTAATAAGCAAGTACTATCTTTTAATTTAAAAGAGATTTGATTAGTAAGGAAATTTTATTTAAAATAAAGAAATTTGATTTGTAAAGTTCTCTTATTTAAACAAAAAGAGATTAAATGAGTTAAGTACATCTATTCAAATGGAAAGAGTTTTGATGCGTTGTGTACTTTTATTCAAATGTAAAGAGATTTGATAAGTTTAAAGCTTTTATTAAATTTAAAAAATATTTAATGTCTTAAGTACTTTTATTCAAATAGAAAGAGATTTATAGAGTAAAGTTCTTTTATTTAATAGAAAGAGTTTTGATGAGTGAAGTACTTGTCTTTAAATGGATAGAGATTGGATAAAATAGGTACTCTCATTTAAAAATATAGAGATTTAATACGTTAAGTAGTTTTATTTAAATAGAAAAAGAACTTTTGAGTTAAGAACTTTTATTCAAACGGAAAGAGATTTGATAAGGTGAAAACTTTTGTTTAAATAAAAAGAGATTTGATAAGTTAAGTACTTTCTTTCAAATAGAAAGGTTTTGGATTAGGAGAGAACTTTTATTAAAATAGAAAGTGTTTTAATGAGTTAGGAACTTTCATTTGAATA
>NW_014570159.1:0-3650 GCF_001313835.1 Polistes canadensis
GTAACTAGTCACTAATATTACTACTCTTCGTCTTATATATCCTYYTAGTGRMGCGCTAAGCTATTCAGCTACTTARCGCGTCAAATTTAAAGAGAATATATTATCTTTACATACATTCAAATAAATAGTGTTTAGTCCGAAAAAATGAGGCAAATATTTTTTATATTTCGGCTACTGCAAACAAAAAAGAAGGGTAAAGATCATTTTACTACGAGTTTTTTTTGTTACGTTACGTGTAGAATAAAATTCTCTTTCGACGAAACTTGATTGTAGTCAACCTAACATCAATTCTGTCTTGTTTCTAATAGCAAATTTTACCGACGCTAAAAATTTTTCAATATATTTAAGAAAAATATTCGTATTGTTCAAGATTAAATAATAGCTGAAAACTATTAGATACTTAAAGAAATGCTATTTAACAAGAGTTATAAGAAGGTTTCTTTCAAGTTTTTAAGCGCATACTAACAAATAGAAAGTGTTAGGTTCAATAAAATCTTGCAAATAACACTTATATTTTAACAGCTGCAGTCAAAAACAAAAAAAATTATTTTATTACATTTTTTTTTTGTTTACTTTACGTGTAGAATTCAAATATTTTTCGACGGGACTCGATTTTAGTATACTTGACATCGATTCTGTTTTCTTTCTAGTAGCACATTTTTACCGTTTTTAACAATGCTTTAATATATTTAGAAAGAAATTTTCGCTACTTTCTGGATTAAATCGTAGAAAAAAATTATAAAAATCGAAAGAAGTGCTATGTAAAAGAAGCTATAAAACGTTTTCTTTCAAGACTTAAAGCGTATACTATCAAATAAAAAGTGTCAGGTTCACAAAGATTTGGCAAACATCATTTATATTTGGAATAATGCAGTCAAAAAAAAGAAAAGAAATCATTTTATTACTACGTTTTTTTGGTTATTTTACGTGTAGAATTCAATTATCTTTCGACAAAATTCGATTGTAGTGAACCAAACATCTATTCTGTTTAGTTTCTAATAGCACATTTGTACCTTAACAAAAAAATTTTTAATATATTTATAAGGAAATTTTCGCTACTTGCTGGAATAAATCGTAGTTAAAAACTATAAAATTTCTAAAAAAGTGCTATGTAAGAAAAGCTATGAAACGTTTTCTTGCAAGCTTTGAAGCGTATACATACAAATAAATAGTATTTAGTCCGAAAAAATTAGGCAAACATCAAATATATTTCGACTACTGCAGTCAAAAAAAAGGGTAAAAATAATTTTACTACAATTTTTTTTGTTTACTTTACGTGTAGAATTTAATTCTTTTTCGAAAAAAAAAGATTTTAGTCAATCTAACATCTATTCTGTTTAGTTTTAAATAACTCATTTTTACGTTTGCTAAAAATTTTTTAATATATCTAAGAGGAAATTTTGCTACGTGAGGAATTTAATTAAAGTTCAACACAAAAAATTTCTAAAAAAGTGCTATTTAACTGAAGCTATGAAACGTTTTCTCTCAAACTTTAAGGCGTATACTTAAAAATAAAATTTTTAATTCTGAAATATTTAGCCAACATTATTTATATTTCTACAGCTCCAGTCCAAAAAAAAAGCAAAAAACATTTTATTACAATATTTTTTTGTTACTATATGTGAAGAATTCATTTCTTTTTCAACGTAACTCAATTGTAAAAAACCTGACATCCATTCTGTTTAGTTTCTAGTAGCCTTTTTTTTATCGCTAAAAATTTTTCAATATATTTAAAAAGAAATTGTTGCTACTTTCTGGATTAAATCATAGTAAATAACCATTTAATTTCTATAAAAGAGTTATTTAACGAAAGCTATGAAACGTTTTCTTTCAAGCATTAAAGCATATACTTACAAATAAAAAGTTTTAGGTCTGAAAAAATTTAGCAAACATCATTAATATTTAGATTACTTTAGTCAAAAAAAAATAGAAAAAATCATTTTATTACAACATTTTTTGGTTACTTTACATGAAGAATTTAATTTTTTTCTAACGAAACTTGATTGTTGTTAACTTAACATCTATTCTGTTTAGTTTCTAATAGCACAATTTTACCGTCGCTTAAAATTTTTTATTATGTAAAAAAAAATTTACGCTTCTTTGTGAATTAAATTTTATTTAAAATCTATAAAACTTTTATTGAAGTGCTATTTAAACGAAGCTATGACACGTTCTGTTTTCAAGCTTTAAAGCGTATACTTACATATAAAAAGTTTTTAGTACGAAATAATTTTTCAAACATAACTTATATTTCGACTACTCTAATCAAAAAAAAGAGACAAAATCATTTTATTTCAAATTCTTTTCTACTGTACGTGAAGAATTTATTTCTATTTTAACGGCACTCGATTATAGTAAACCTGACATCCATTCTGATAAGTTTCTAGTAGCCTATTTTTACCGCAATTACAAACTTTTCAATATATTTAAAAAGATGTTTTTGCTACTTTCTGGATTAAATTGTTGTTAAAAACTTAGAAAATTCTGTAAAAGTAATTTTTCTAAAAGCTATAAAACGTTTTCTGTCAAGTCTTAAAGCGTATACTTACAAATAAAAATTGTTAAGTCCAAAAAAATTTGACAAATATCATTAATATTTCAACAACTGCAAGTTATGAAATGTAAAAAAAATCATTTTTTACAACTTTTTTTGGTTACTGTACGTGTAGAATCCACTTCTTTTTCTTAAAATCTCGATTGTAGTCAACCTAAAATCTATTTTTTTTGTTTCCAAAAGCACATTTTTACCGTCGCAAGAAATTTTTTAATACGTTTATAGGAAATTTTGGCTACTTTAAGGATTAAATCGTAGTTAAAAACTATATATTTTCCAAAGAAGTGCTATAAAAAAAAAGCTATAAAGCGTTTTCTTTCAAGTCTTAAAGCGTATAATAACAAATAAAAAGTGTTATGTCCAATAAATTCTACAATGTATCATTTATATTTCTACATCTGCAGTCCAAAAAAAGAGAAAAATACATTTTACTACAACGTTTTTTTGGTTACTTCACGTGTAGAATTCAATTCTTTTTCGACACATATTGATTGTAGTCAACGTAAAATCAATTCTGTTTAGATTCTAATAGCAAAATTTTATCGTCGCTAAAAAATTTTTAATATATTTAAAAAAATTTTCGCTTATTCGTGAATTTAATTTTTGTTAAAAGCTATAAATCTTCTATAAAAGTTCTATTTACAAGAAGCAATGAAAAGTTTTGTTTCAACGTTCAAAGCGTATACTTACAAATAAAAAGTTTTTGGTCAAAAAAAATTTTGCCAACATCAATTATATTTCGACTACAGCAGTCATAAAAAAGAGAAACAATCTATTTATTTTAATTTTTCTAGTCATTTTACAGTAAGAATTTAATTCTTTTTTAACGAAACTCGATTGTAGTAAACCTGACATTCATTCTGTTTAGTTTGTAGTAGCCTATTTTTAAAGTCTCTAAAAATTTTTAATATATGTTAATATAATCAAGATTTTTTTCTTATCCAAAATTTATTAATATTATTACTAAGTTTACTYTTAGGGAAGTTGTTTTTTGGACGGGTTTAATTAAGATGAACACTATATTTATCCGTTGAACGTTTCGTCTCTATTTGAGACTTCCTCAGCAACTAAAATTATTTATTATGACATATTATTT
>NW_014570159.1:5894-16890 GCF_001313835.1 Polistes canadensis
TTGTGTTTTCTATATTTTTCTCCAATATCCTAATTTTCCATGCTGTGACCTTTATTTCTAAATTAATTATCTTTTTTTAGAGGAATTTTTTCAAATTGTCCGTTTCTTTTTGAAACGGGGGGGCTTCATACTTTAAAGCGTATACTTACAAATAAAAAGTGTTAAGTCCCAAAAAATTTGGCACACATCATTTATATTTCGACTACTGCAATTTAAAAAAAGTGAAAAAATCAACTTAATACACCTTTAATTGGATACTTCACGTGTAGAGTTCAAATCTTTTTCGACAAAATTCTATTGTAGTTAACCTAACATTTATTCTGTTTAGTTTTTAATAKCACATTTTTACCGTCGCTAAAACTTTCTTAATATATTTACTAGAAATTTTCGCTTATTTGTGAATTTAATTGTAGTTAAAAACTATAAAACTTCTATAAAAGTGCTATTTAACAAAAGCTAAGAAACGTTTTCTTTCAAGGTTTAAGGCGTATACTTACAAATAAAAAGTTTTAAATATGAAAAAAATTTAGCAAACATTATTTATATTTCGACTACTGCAGTCAAACAAACGAGAAAAAATTATTTTATTACAACATTTTTTGGTTACTTTACGTGAAGATTTTATTTCTTTTTTAACGAGACTCGATTCTAGTTAACCTGACATCTATTCTTTTTATTTCCTAGTAGCCTATTTTTACTGTATCCAAAAATTTTTTAATATACTGAAAAAGAAATTTCCGCTACTTTTTAGATTAAATCGTAGCAAAAACTATAAAATTTTTAAAAAAGTGCTATTTATCTAAATCTATAAAACGTGTTTTTTTAAGTTTTAAAGGGTATACTAACAAATAAAAAGATTTAGGTCAAGTAAAATCTAGCAAATATCATTTATATTTCAACAACTGCTGTCCAAAAAAGGAGAAAAAATCATTTTATTGCAACTTTTTTTTGTCACTTAACGTTTAGAATTCATTTTTCTTTCGACAAAGATCGATTGTAGTCAATCAAACATCTATTTTGTTTAGTTTAAGAATGAAACATTTTTACCTTTGCTAAAAATTTTTTAATATATTTAAAAGTAATTTTTGCTACTTTTCGAATTAAATGGTTTTTTAAAGCTATAAAATTTCTAAGAAATTGCTATATAACATAAGCTATAGAACGTTTTTTTTCAATTTTTAAAGCGTATACTAACAAACAAACATTGGTATGTCAAGTATAATCTAGAAAATATCAGTTATATTTTACCAACTGCAGTCCCCAAAAAAAAAAAAATCATTTTGTTACAACTTTCTCGGCTACTTTACATGTAGAATTAAATTCGTTTTCGACAAATATCGATTTTTGTTAACCTAACATCTATACTGTTTAGTTTCTAATTTCAAATTTTTACCGTCGTTAAAAATTTTTAAATATATTTAATAGAAATATTCGCTACTTTGTGAATTTAATTGTAGTTAAAAACTATAAAATTTATAAATAAGTGCTATATAACTTAAGCTATAAAACGTTTTCTTTTAAATTTCAAAGCGTATACTAACAAATAAAAAGTGTTATGTCTAACAAAGCCTAGAAAATATGATTTCTATTTCAACAACTGGAGTCCAAAAAAAGGGAAAAAATGATTTTATTACAACTTTTTTTAGTTACTTAACCTAAAGAATTCAGTTCTTTTTTAACGAAACTCGATTGTAGTAAACCTGACATTCATTCTGTTTTGTTTCTAGTAGCACATTTTTACCGTCGCATGAAGTTTTTATATTTATTTAAAAAAAAATTTTCGCTACTTGCTGGATTAAATCGTAGGTAAAAACTATAGAACTTTTAAAATAGTGCTATATAAGAAAAGCTATGAATCGTTTTTTTTCAAGCTTTAAGAAGTCCACTTACAAATAAAAATGTTAAGTACAAAAAAATGTGGCAAACATCATTTATATTTGGACTACTGCAGTCAAAAAAAGAGGAAAAAATTATTTTATTACACAGTTTATTGGTTACTTTACGTGAAGAAGTCATTTTTTTTTTAACGAAACTCGATTGCAGTAAACTTTACATTGTTCTGTTTTCTTTCTTGTAGCACATTTTTGCCGTTGCTAAAAGTGTTTTAATATATTTAGAAAAAAATTTTCGCTACTTTCTGGATTAAATCGTAGTTTAAAACAATAAAATTTGTAAAAAAGTGCTATATAACAAAAGCTATAAAACGTTTTCATTCAACTTTTAGAGCGTATACTAACAAATAAAAAGTGTTATGTCCAATAAATTCTAGCAAATATCATTTATACTTCAACAAGTGCAGTCCAAAAAACGGGAAAAAATCATTTTATTGCAACAATCTTTAGTTACTTTATGTGTAGAGTTCAATTCTTTTTTGACAAAAATCATTTGTAGTTTATATAACATCTATTATGTTTAGTTATAAATAACACATTTTAACCTTTGCTAAAAATTTTTAAATACGTTTAAAAGAAATATACTCTACTTTGTAAATTAAATAGTATGTAAAAACTATCAAAATTTCTAAAAAAGTGCTATTTTACAGAAGCTATGCAACGTTTTCTTTCAAGCTTTAATGCGTATACTTTCAAATAAATAGTGTTTAGTTCTAAATAATTTAGCAAACATACTTTAAATTTCAACAACTGCAGTCCAAAAAAAGATCAAAAATCATTTAATTAAAATTTTATTTGGTTACTTCACGTGTAGAATTAAATAATTTTTCAGAAAACTCAATTGTAGTAAAACTAACATCTATTTTGTTTAGTTTTTAATAGCAAATTTTTACCGTTGCTATAAATTTCATAGTAAGTTTAAAAAGCTTTCGCTACTTTGCAGATTAAAATCTACGTAAAAACTATAAAATTTCTGAAAAATGCTACTTTACAGAACCTATGAAAGGTTTTCTTTCAAACTTTAAAACGTATACATACAAATAAATAGTGCTTAGTCCGAAAAAATTAGGCAAACATCATTTATATTTCAACTACTACGGTCAAAAAAAAAAAACATCATTATATTACAACTTTGTTTGGTTACTTTACGTAAAGAATGTAATTCTTTTTCAACGAAATTCGATTGTAATAAGCATGTCTTCCATTCCGTGTAGCTTCTAGTAGCCCATTTTTACTGTCGCTAAAATATTTATATTATTTTTAAAAAAAATTTTTGCTTCTTTGTGAATTTAACTGTAGGTAATAACTATATAAATTCTATAAAAGTGCTATTTACCAGAAGCTATGAAACGTTTTTTTTCAAGCTTCAAGGCGTGTACTTACAAATAAAAAGTTTAAGTTCCAAAAAACTTTGGCAAACATCACATATATTTCGACTACTGCAGTCAAAAAAAAAGGGAAACAATCATTTTACTACGAGTTTATTTGGTTATCTTACGTGTAGAATTCAATTCTCTTTCGACGAAACTCGATTATAGTCATCCTGACATCAATTCTGTCTTGTTTCTAATAGCACATTTTACCGTCGCTAAAAATTTTTCAATATGTATAAGAAAAATATTCGTTGCGTTCAAGATTAAATAATAGCTGAAAACTATCAGTTACTTAAAGAAATGCTATATAACAAAAGCTATAAGAAGTTTTCTTTCAAGTTTTAAAGCGTATACTAACAAATAAAAAGTATTAGGTTCAATAAAATCTTGCAAATAACAATTATATTTTAACCGCTTCCGTCCGAAAAGAGGAAGAAAATCATTTTATTACTCAGTTTTTTGATTACTTTACGTGAAGAATTAATTTCTTTTTTAAGGAAACTCGATTGTAGTAAACTTGGCATCGATTCTGTTTTCTTTCTTATAGCACATTTTTACCGTTGCTAAAAATGTTTTAGTATATTACAAAAAAAATTTTCGCTACATTCTGAGTTAAATCGTAGTTTAAAATTATAAAAAATCTAAAAAAGTTCTATTTAAAAGAAGCTATAAAACGTTTTCTTGCAAGCTTTAAAGCGTATACTTACAATTAAAAAGTATTAAGTCCGAATAAATTTTGCAAACATCTTTTATATTTGGACTATTGCAACCAAAAAAAATGAAAAAAATCATTTTATTACAAATTTTTTTGGGTTACTTTACGTGTAGAAATCAATTATTTTTCAACGAAACTCGATTGTAATAAACCAGACATCCATTCTGTTTAGTTCCTAGTAGTTCAGTTTTACTGTCGCTAATAATATTTTAATATACTTAACGGAACTTTTCGCTAATTTGTTAATTCAATCGTTGTTGAAAAATTTGAAATTTCTAAAAAAGTGCTATTTAACCGAAGCTATAAAACGGTTTCTTTCAAGCTTAAAACGTGTACTTACAAATAAAAAGTATTAAGTCCGAAATATTCATAAAACATCAATTATATTCCCACAACTTTAGTCCAAAAAAAGAAAAAAAATCATTTTATTACAACTTTTATTGGTTACTACACGTGTAGAATTCAACACTTATTCGACAAAATATGAGTGTATTTAACCTAAAATCTATTCTTTTTAGCTTCTAATAGAACAGTTTTACTGTTGCTAAAAATTTTTTAATATATTTAAAAAAATTTTTGTTTATTTGGAATTTAATTTAGTTAGAAACTCTAAAACTTCTATTAAAGTTCTATTTAACAGAGGCTATTAAACGTCTTCTTCCAAGCTTTAAAGCGAATACTTATTATTAAAAAGTTTTGGCTAAAAAAAATTTGGCAAGCTTAATTTATATTTCGACTACTACAGTCAAAAAAACAGAAAAAATCATTTTTTTACAAAATTTTTTTGTAACTTTACATTAAGAAATCAATTCTTTTTCAACTAAACTCGATTGTAGTAAACCTGACCTCTATTCTGTTTAGTTTCTAGTAGCCCATTTTTACTGTCGCTAATAAGTTTTAAATAAATTTAAAAATCAATTTTTGCTACTTTCTAGAGGAAATGATAGGTAAAAAGTCTAAAATTTTTAAAAAAGTGCTATAGAACTAAAGCTATAGAACCTTCTCTTTCTAAAAAATCTAGAAAACATCATTTAAATTTCGTAAACTTTAGTCCTAAAAAAGGGAAAAAAATATTTATTCACAACCTTTTTTTAGTTACTTAACGTGTAGAATTAAATTCTTTTTCAAAAAAACTCGATAGTAATCATCCTAAAATCTATTCTGTTTAGTTTTTAATAGCACATTTTTACCGTCACTAGAAATTTTTTATTATTTTTAAAAAATTTTTGCTACTTTCTGGATAAAATCGTTTTAAAAACTTTAAAATTTCTGAAAAAGGGCTATATTACAGAAGCTAAGTAACGTTTTCTTTTATGCTTGAAAGCGTATACCTTCGAATAAATAGTGTTTTTTCCGAAAAAGTTTAGCAAACATCATTTATATTTCGGCTACTGCAGTCAAACAAAAAAGAAAAAATCAGCTTATTACAACTTTTTTTAGATTACTTTTCGTTGAGAATTATGTTGCGTATCCTATGCAACGAGTGAGTAGGGCGAAGCGCCGGGGCGTGCACGGCCCTGCCGAGACGTGAGACACGCTCGACATAGCAGTGTCTTTGTTTTTGGTAGTAGCCACGGTAGCGCTAAGATGCTTGTAAGGGCTCTTTCTTTCTTCTAGCTTGAGTTCTCCCACCACATTTATTATGCCAATCACATGTATCGACATCCGCGTTATGCTCGGGCTTTTCGTTGATTGGTGCAGCATTGCATCGCTTATTGGTATAAAACCCAGCGCGTTCTTGCGTCTGTTGCCACTCATCATTGGGGCACTCTTGGTTCATCACGCGTGATTTATCGCTCGAGATTCATCTTAGAAAGCTGCGACTTGCGAGAAACTACTTCGAAAAGCATTATTTGTATTGCGCAATACTACATCATCTAAGTTCGGCCAGCGACAAGACACAAGGGCGGTCCTGCACCGGGCCAGAATTATCCCGATTTGTGGACTCTTCTTTATCGTTTCAACCAGGGTTTTTATGCCGAAAGGCTTTTCCGTGACGAGGCAAATAAAGCGTACTCTTTAGTACTGACTGGGCTCAAATAAAGTTGTTACTATGTTTTTATTTTCCTATCCTATTTTCCATTAATAGAGAATCTCGACATCACCCGTAAGGGCATTTTTCGATTCACTACTATTCACTGGAGTACCGATTAAGGCATCGGTCGCATCAATAAATTATATTCTTTTTCAACAAAACTCGATTGTAATAAACCTAACATTTATTCTGTTTTTTTTCTAGTAGCTCTTTTTCTACTGTCGCTAAAAATTACACAATAAATTTAAAAAGATATTTTCGATACTTTTTTGAATAATTCTTAGATAAAAACTATAAGATTTTTAAAATAGTGCTATTTAACTAAAGCTATAAAACGATTTTTTTCATGTTTTAAAGCGCATACTAACAAATAAAAAGTGTTGTGTCCAAAAAAATCTAGCAAATATCATTTATATTTTCACAATTGCAGTCAAAAAGAAGAGAAAAAATCATTTTAATACGAATTTTTCTGAATACATTACGTGTAAAAGTCAATTATATTTCGACGAAACTCGATTGTAAACAACTTGACATATATTCTGTCTTGTTTCTATTAGCAGATTTTACCGTCGGTAATATTTTTCAATATATTTTCACTGTTTTCTAGATTGAGTAATAGTTACAAACTATCAGATATCTAAAGAAGTAGTATATAACACAAGCTACAAAACGTATTCTTTCAAGTTTTAAAGCGTATACTAACAAATAAAAAGTTTTTTGTCTAATAAAATCTAGCAAATATTATTTATATATCCACAACTGCAGTCCAAGAAAAGAGAAAAAATCATTTTATTACAACATTTTTTGGATACTTTACGTGAAGAATTCATTTTTTTTTCAACAATACTCACTTGTAGTGAACCTGACATCCATTGCGTTTAGTTTCTAGTAGCCTACTTTAACCATCTTCAAAAATTTTTCAATATATAAAAAAAAAAATTTTGGTTACTTTGTGGATTAAATCATTGTAAAAAACTATAAAATTTTTAAAAAAGTGCTATATAACAAAAGCTATAAAACCTTTTCTTTCAAGTTTTAAAGCGTATACTTACAAATAAATAGTGTTATGTCCAATAAAATCTAGAAATTATCATTTATATTTTAAAAACTTTAGTCTTAAAAAAGACAAAAAATCATTTTATTAAAACATTTTTTGGTAAACTCAGTGTAGATATCCTTTCTTTTTCTACAAATATGAGTGTATTCAACCTAACATCTATTCTGTTTACTTTCTAATAGCACATTTCTACCGTCGCCAAAAATCTTTTAATATATTAATTAGAAATTTTCGTTATGTCGTCAATTAATTGTTGTTAAAAACTTTAAAACTTCTGTAAAACTGCTATTTAGCAGAAGCTATGAAACTATTCCTTTCAAGCATTAAAGCGTATACTTACAAATAAAAAAAGTTAGGACCAAAAAAATTTGGCAATTATTATTTATATTTCGACTAATGCAATCAAAAAAAAGAGAAAAAATCAATTTATACTAACAATTTTTGGATATTTTATGTGAAGAATTTATTTCTTTTTTAACGATACTCGATTGTAGTAAAACTGACATCTATTCTGTTTAGTTTTTAGTAGCCTACTTTAACAGTCTTAAAAAAATTTTTAATATATTTAAAAAGAGATTTTTGCTACTTTCTGGGTTAAATCGTAGTTAAAAACTTAAAAATTTCCAATAAAGTGCTATATAACTAAAGCTATAAAACGATTTCTTTCAAGTTTTTTAGCGTATACTAATAAATAAAAAGTGTTAAGCCCTATAAAATCTAGCAAATAACATTTATATTTTAACAACTGCAGTCTAACAAAAAGGAAAAATTTATTTTATTACTACTTTTTTTGGTTACTTTACGTATAAAATTTAATTATTTTTTGACAAAATTCGATTGTAGTAAACCAGACATCCATTCTGTTTTGTTTCAAATAGCATATTTTAACTATCGCTAAAAATTATTTAATATAATAAAACAAAATTTTCGCTTTTTTCTAAAATAATTCGTATGTAAAAACTAAAAAATTTTAAAAATACTGCTATATAACACAAGCTATAAAAGTTTTCTTTGAAGTTTCAACGCATATACTAACAAATAAAAAGTGATATATCAAAAAAAATCTATTAAATAACAACTATTTTTCAACAACTGCATTCCAAAAAAAGGAAAAAATTCATTTTATTAACACTTTTTTTGGTTAGTTACCCTGAAGAATTCAGTTTTTTTTTAACGAAACTCGATTGTAGTAAACCTGACGTTTATTCTGTTTTGTTTGTTGTAGCAAATTTTTACTGTCGCTTAAAATTTTTATATTTATTTAAAAAGAAATTTTCGCTACTTGCTAGATAAAATCGTAGGTAAGAACTATAAAATTTCTAAAAAAGTTCTATATAAGAAAAGCTATGAAACGTTTTCTATCAAGCTTTAAAGAGTATACTTACAAATAAAAATTGTTAAGTCCAAAAAAATTTAGCAAACTTCATTTATATTTGGACTACTGCAGTCAAAAAAAGAGGAAAAAATTATTTTATTACAATTTTTTTATTTTACTTTACATGTAGACTTCAATTATTTTTCGACGGAACTCGATTGCAGTCAACCTGACATCTATTATGTCTTGTTTCTAATAGCACATTTTACCGTCGCTTAAAATTTTTCATTATATTTAAGAGAAACTCTTGCTGCTTTTTAGATTAAATAATTAGTAAAACTATCAGATAATTAAAGAAGTGCTATATAACAAAATCTATAAAATGTTTTCTTTCAAGTTTTAAAGCAGATACTAACAAATAAAAAGTGTTAAGTCTAATACAATCGAACAAAAAACATTAATATTTCAAAAACTGCAGTCCAAAAAAAGGAAAAATATCAATTTATTACAAATACTTTTGGTTACTTTACGTGAAGAATTCATTTCTTTTTCAACGTAACTCGATTGTACTAAACCTGACAGCCATTTTGTTTAGTTTCCAGTAGCCTACTTTTACCGTCGCTATAAATTTTTTATTATATTTAAAAAAAATTTTCGCTACTATGTGAATTAAATTGTAGTTAACAACTCTAAAACTTCTATAAAAGAGCTATTTAACAAAAGTTATATAACGTTTTTCTTCAAGCTTTGAGGCGTATACTTACAAATAAATTGTTAAGTCCCCTATATTTAGCCAACATCGTTTATATTTCGACTTCTGGAGTCAAAAAAAAAACAGTCATTTTTTTACACGTTTTTTGGTTACATTACGTGATGAGTTTAATTCATTTTCAACGAAACTCGATTGTAGTAAACCTTATATCAATTCTTTATAGTTTCTAGTAGACTATTTTAACCGTCTTTAAAAACTTTTCAATATATGTAAAATAAAATTTTCGCTACTTTTGGAATTATAGCGTAGATACAAACAATACAATTTTTAAAAAGTGCTATATAAATAAAGCTATAAAACGTTTTCTTTCAAGCTTTAAAGCGTATACTTACAAATAAAAAGTTTTAAGTCCAAAAAAATTTAGCAAACTTTATTTATATTTCGACTAATGCAGTCAAAAAAAAGAGAAAAAATAACTTTATTACAACTTTTTGTGGTTACTTCATGTGTAGAGTTCAAGTCTTTTTCGACAAAAATCGATCGTAGTCAATTCAACATCTGTTTTGTTTAGATTTAAATAACACATTTTTTTCTTCGCTAAAAATGTTTTATTAAATTAGGAAAGAAATTTTCTCTACTTTGTGAATTACATCGAAGTCTAGAACTAATAAATTTCTAAAAAAGTGCTTTTCAACAGAAGCAATGGAACGGTTTCTTTTAGGCTTTAAAGCGTATACTCACAAATAAAAAGTGTTATGTCCCAAATATTTGGCAAACATATTTTATATTTCGACTACTGCAGTCAAAGAAAAGGGAAAAAATTTTTTTAATACCACTTTTTTTGGTTACTTCACGTGTAAAAGTCAATTCTTTTTTGACAAAATTCTATTGTAGTCAACCTAACATCTATTCTGTTTAGTTTTAAATAACACATTTTTACCTTTGCTACAAATTTTTTAATATATTTAAAAGAAAATTTCGCTACGTTGGGATTTTTATCGTTGTTAAAGACAAAAAATTTCTAAAAAAGTGCAATTTAACAAAAGCTATGAAACGTTTTCTTTCAAGCTTTAAAGCGTATACATACAAAAAAGAAGTTTTAGGTCCAAAAAAATTTGGCAAACATCATTTATATTTTGACTACTGCAGTTAAAAAAAAGAGAAAATATCATTTTATTACAAATTTTATGGTTACTTTACCTGAAGAAATTAATTAATTTCAACGAAGTTTGATTGTAATTAACCTGATATCCACTCTGTTTAGTTTCTAGTAGCCTATTTTTACCGACTCTAAAAATTGTTCAATATTTTTAAAAAGAAACTTTTGCTACATTCTGGAATAAATCGTAGTTAAAAATTATTAAATTTCTAAAAAAGTGCTACATAACTAAAGCAATAAAACCTTATTTTTTAAGTTTTAAGGCGTATACTTACAAATACAAAGTTTTAAGTCTTAAATATTTAGCAAACATAATTTAAATTTCCTTAACTTTAGTACAAAAAAAGAGAGAAAATTATTTAACTACAACTTTTTTTGGTTACT
Organism: Polistes canadensis; assembly: GCF_001313835.1. Taxonomy (NCBI): domain Eukaryota; kingdom Metazoa; phylum Arthropoda; class Insecta; order Hymenoptera; family Vespidae; genus Polistes; species Polistes canadensis. The sequence continues at coordinate 16,537 of NW_014570159.1, forward strand.
TAACGTGCAGATTTAGATTCTTTTTTAGACAAACTCGATTGTAGATCACCTAAAATCTATTCTGTTTAGTTTTTTATAGTACATTTCTTCCCGTCAGTAGAAATTTTTATTATGTTTTAAAAAATTTTGCTACTTTCTGGAATAAATCGTAGTTAAAAACTATAAAATTTCTAAAAAAGTGCTACATAACTAAAGCAATAAAACCTTATTTTTTAATTTATTTAGTATTTCTCTCGTCCAAAAATTACAATTTTTAATGATGAAATTTARCAGGGAACTTGGACATGAAAGAAGTAGAACTATGTTTGATTTAGTTGGACGTTTTGTCCCTTTATTGGGACTTCTTCAGCAACT
>NW_014570159.1:18493-19824 GCF_001313835.1 Polistes canadensis
GTGAACAATGAGATTGCATCCAACGATACTAATCTATAATCTTCTGGTAGTGTTATTTTCTGTATGAATTCTACRAACTCAAAAGAATTTTTTACCGAAAACACAAATTTGTTTGTCATAGCTGAGGATAATTTATGATGTAAAAATTGTGCCAATTTATAGCACRGTGAACGAATGCAGCTTACAACTGGTCTTAAGGTTAGGCTTTGTTTATGTGTTTTCCTTAGTCCATATATTTTTGGGGCGACCGAATTGTAAGATTTCATATTCTTTTCTATCTCTTCCGTGATAATCGATTCTTTTCTTAGTTTCRTTATTAAATTATTGGCTAATTTCTCGAATCTACTGGTAGGATCTTTATTCAATAACTGATATATGTCTTTGTTTTGTAACATTTTATGCATTTCATTTAAATATTCTTCTTTCTTCATAATAACTGTGTTATTCCCTTTGTCCGATCTCATTATAATTAAATTCGTATTGTCTTTTAGGAAACGTTTTGTTGTTACAAAGTTTTTTGTTAATTCATCCTTCCATAGTCTTTGGTTATTTTTGTAATAATTCGAAATTATATTAACCGCCTTAACTCCTACATTGTTTTGTTCATCCTTTATACTCGTATTATCACTTTTCGTGCTATTAATATGTCTTATCCCTTCCTCTAAGTCTTTTATTAACGAACAAACTGGAACTTAATTCGGTCTTAACGGGATACCGTACCCTGGTTCTAGACTTAATGTTTTTTCCACTTCGCGTGGTAGCTGAACATCCGTAAAATTATAAATACAACTACTTTGTCTATTTATTTTATTATTGTTATGTGAAATGTCATTTAATTAGTTATTTAATTTTTTTATGTTATTCTTTTTAGTAATTTTAAATTTGTTTTCATAATTCTTGTTAAAAGATGTTGTGCAATTGYTAAAATCTGTCACTGATATTTTATTCTTTAAAACATTCTGTGTTTTGTTGATGCTCTTTTCGATTGTCTTAACTTTCCAAGCGGTAATTTTTATTTCTAACATAAGGATCTTATGTTTTAGAGACTTAATTAATTTATCTGTCTCTTTTTTGTAAGGATGTGTTTCAGCTTAAATAGCGTACATACATTTTAAGTTGTTAATAATGTGTTTAGGATATACTTGTTTATGTTTACATTGTATTAAAAATATTAATCTGATTTTATTTGCTGCTAATTTGTTAAGGTCGTTAATCCAATTTTTTGCATGTCTCATTGTTGTTATATCGTAATTTGTTACCAAATAGTCAAAATAGCTCCTCAGCATTATTATTTATTTAGTATTTCTCTCGTCCAAAAATTACAATTTTTA
>NW_014570159.1:19945-28640 GCF_001313835.1 Polistes canadensis
AGGCTCATACAATAAATAATTTTTTACATGTTACCTTAATCTTTACAGTTCAGCGTCTTTTTTCATTGAGTAGACATACATTTTTCTTTTTATTAATAATATTCAAAACACAAAACATCTAAACTTCGTTAAATTGATCGTTATTATTTAAGTTCCTCAACAAAACTGTTTCAATCTAGACTAGTGTTTGTTAGCCTAGATATCATCAGTTATTTTTTAAGTCTTAAAGCGTATACTTACAAATAAAATGTGTTAGTTCCGAAAAAATTTAGCAAAAATCATTTATATCTCGACTACTGCAGTCAAAAAGAAGAGTAAAGATAATTTTTTTGAAACTTTTTTTGGTTACTATACATGAAAAATTCAATTCTTTTTTACCAAAACTCGATTGTAATAAACCTGACAATAATTCTGTTTAGCTTTTAGTTGCCCATTTTTACTGTCGCTTACAATTTTTTATATATGTAAAAAGAAATTTTTCCTACTTTATGGATTAAATCGTAGTGTAAAACTATAAAATTTTAAAAATAGATGAATATAACTAAAGCTAATAAACGTTTTCTTTCTAGTTTTAAAGCGTATACTAACAAATAAAATATTTAATGTACAATAGTTTCTAGCAAATATCATTTATATTTTAACGACTGCAGTCCAAAAAAAGAGATAAATCATTTTATCCCAACTTTCTTTAGTTACTTCACGTGTAGAATACAATTCGTTTCTATTATAATCCGATTGTAGTCAACATTACATCTTTTCTGTTTTGTTTTTAATGGCACATTTTTACCGTCGCTAATAATTTTTCAATATATTTAAAAGAATTTTTCCCTACTTTATGAATTTAATTTTAGTTAAAAACTATAAAACTTCTGAAAAAGTGCTATTTACCAGAAGCTATAAAACGTTTTCTTTCAAGCTTTATAGCATATAACTACAAATAAAATTTTTTACATCAATAAAATTTCGCAATCATCATTTATATTTTGACTACTTTAGTCAAAATAAAGAGAAAAAATCATTTTATAACAAATTTTTTTGCTTCTTACACGTCAAGATATCAATTCATTTTTAACGAAACACGATTGTAATAAACCTGACATTCATTCTGTTTAGTTTCTAGTAGACCATTTTTACAAGCGCTAAAAATTTTTCAATATATTCGAAATAAAATTTTTGCTACTTTCTGGAATGAATCAAAGTTAAACCTATAAGATTTCTAAGAAAGTGCTATATAACCAAATCTATAAAACGTTTTCTTTCAAGTTTTAAATAGTATACTAAAAAATAAAAAATTTAATGTACAAAAATTTCTTGCAAATATCATTTATATTTCAACGACTGCAGTCCAAAAAAAGAGAAAAAATCATTTTATTATAACTTTGTTTAGTTACTTCACGTGTAGAATACAATTCGTTTTCATTAAAATCCGATTGTATTTCACCTAACATCTATTCTGTTTGTTATTAATAGCACATTTTTACCGTCGCTAAAACTTTTTTAATCTATTAAAGAAAAGTTTTCGATAATTTGTGAATTTTATTGTAGTTAAAAACTATAAAACTTCTGTATAAGTGCTATATAATAGACAATATGAAACGTTATCTTTCAATCTTTAAAGCGTATCCTTATAAATAAATAGTGTTTAGTCCGAAAAAATTTACCAAACATCAATAATATTTCGACTACTGCGGTTAAATAAAGAAGAAAAAATCATTTAATTACAACATTTTTTGGTGACTTCACGTGTAGAATTTAATACTTCTTTAACAAAACTCGATTGTAATAAACCTGACAAGTATTCGGTTTAGTTATTTGTAGCCTATTTTTACTGTCGCTAAAAATATTTCAATATATTCTAAGAAAAATTTTCGCTTATTTCTGGATTAAATCGTAGTTAAAAACTATAAAATTCTAAAAAAGGTCTATATGAAAATAGCTGTAAAACGTTTTTTTTCAAGTTTTTAAGCGTATACAAACATATAAAAAATTAAATGTACAAAAATTTCTTGCAAATATCATTTATATTTCTACGACTGCAGTCCAAAAAAAAGGAAAAAATCATTTTATCACAACTTTGTTTAGTTACTTCACGTGTAGAATATAATTCGTTTTCATTATAATCCGATTGTAGTCAACCTTACTTCTATTCTGTCTTTTTTAATGGCACATTTTTACCGTCGCTGAAAATTTCTCAATATATTTAAAGGTATTTTTCGCTACTTTGTGAATTTAATTGTAGTTAAAAGCTATAAAACTTCTATAAAAGTGCTATTTACCAGAAGCTATTAAACGTTTTCTTTCAAGCTTTAAAGCGTATACCTACAAATAAAATTTTTTACATCAAAAAAATTTCGCAATCATTATTTTTATTTTGACTACTGCAGTCAAAATAAAGAGAAAAAATCATCTTATAACAAATATTTTTGCTTCTTACACGTCAAGATATCAATTCCTTTTTAACGAAACTCGATTGTAATAAACCTGACATCTGTTATGTTTAGTTTAAAGTAGCTTATTTTACTGTCGCTAAAAATTAATTAATATATTAAAAAAGAAATTTACGCTACTTTCTGGATTAAATCCTAATTAAAAACTGTAAAATTTTTACAAAAGTGCTATAAAACAAAAGCTATAAAACGTTCTCTTTTAAGTTTTAAAGCGAAAAATATAAAATAAAAAGTGTTATGTCCAATAAATTGTAGCAAATATCGTTTATATTTAAAAATCTGCAGTTTAAAAAAAAAGAAAAAATCATTTTATTACAACATTTTTTGGTTACATAACGTAAAGAGTTTAATCCTTTTTCAACGAATATCGATTCTAGTCAATCTTGCATCGATTTTGTTTAGTTTCAAATAACAAATTTTTACATTTGCTAAAAACTTTTTAATGTTTTTAAAACAAATTTTCGCTACTTTGTGGATAAAATCGCAGTTAAAAACTTTAAAATTCCTAACAAAGTGCTGTTTTACAGAAGCTATAAAACTTTTTCTTTTAAGCTTTAAAGCGTATATTTACAAATAAAAAGTGTAAAGTCCTAAAAAATTTGAAAAACATCATTTATATTTCGACTACTGCAGTCACAAAAAGGAGGAAAAATCATGTTATTACTACTTTTCAGTTACTAAACGTGTAGAATTCAATTCTTTTTTAACAAAACTCGATTGTAGTAAACTTGACGTCCAATCTGTTCAGTTTCTAGTAGCACAAATTTATTGTCGCTAAAAATTTTTAATATATTTAAAAGAAATTTGCGCTACTTTGTAAATTTATATGTAGTTAAAAACTATAAAAATTCTATAAAAGTACTATTAACCAGAAACTATGAAACGTTTTCTGTCAAGCTCTAAAGCGTAAACTCACAAATAAAAAGTGTTAAGTCCAAAAAAAATTGAAAAAATCATTTTATAACAACTTATAATAAATTTAATAAATTTTTTTAATAAATTTAAAAAATTTTCTCTACTTTGTGAATTATATTGTAGTTAATAACTATAAAATTTCTATAAAACTGCTAATTAACAGAAGCTATAAAAAGTTTTCTTCAAGCTTTAAAGCGTATACTGTGACATCTCTGCAGTTAAACGAATAAAAGACGAGTGACCCTGTGAATATTTGTTCTGTTTTTTGGTCAGTCCGTCAAGTCGGTACTCTACCTGAAATCTGGGCTAGAAGAGCCAGCAACTGCAAGGGTAAAGAATGATAAGGTATACTTACCTCTGAAGAAATTGTAACTCGTCTCTTGGAACGAATTTTGTCGATTGAACGGTCGCAGGATTCTGGTGTGATACGGGTTTTTGCTGTTAAAATAAAAATTCTTAATTCACCGGTGACTCTAGAGTATATTCTTCTAAGTTACTCAAAAAAAATTAAAAGAAGATAAATTACCAAAAAAAAATGTAAAAGTCCGTCTCCTAAACCAAATGAAAGTAAAAGAGAGTATTTCGAAAAAAGACTGTTTTCAGTTCTAACGTGTAGAGAAGAATGAATAATGATCTAGAAAAGTAGTCTTAGGCCGTTTAGAAAGAGAGAGTTTTTTGTACAAAAAAAACGCGTGAATACCTATTATTAGAAATAAAGGTTACTAAGTAAATATTCGCAAATTAGTCATTTCTTTTTTGTCGGTTTATCGTAAGCGTGACTCATGAGCCCAGCACGGCTGAGTGGGAGGTACCCCTACTCGCGTCCAAATGCCCCCCTCAACTGCCGACCATCACCAGTTCGTGAGAAAGGAATAGTAATTGTTACATTAACCAAGTGTTAACTAACACAAGTCGGTAATGTAGGTAAGGCAGATTACCCTATAAACGACAATCGACACATGTTTATACTAATATCACATGCTGACAAAATAATAACCATAGATGGTCGTTTATAAGAGTGCTTATAATGTAAGTAACAAAAATTTAAATTATAATATGACAGGAAAATAAATCGCAACTATTGAATTTACATTGGATAGTACGCCTTGCCATTCAGAGTCGTCACTAGGACGTGATACCTTCCCCCTTAAAGGAGAAGCACGAAAGAGTCCATTATTGATTGCTTCGTAAAGCATCAACTCTATTGAAGACTTCCTCTTCTTAAGCAAAATTTCACCATTGTCAATATCTTCGGCATTACCATCATGCCTTGGACAAGCCATCATAAAAAGACGGTTATGTTTATTCGGTGATTTCGACAAACACATCTGATTAGATTGTTCCGCAATAGTTTCTCTGTATGATACGACAGGATCAGACTTTTTAATTAATATACAGGCGTGATCTTCTTCAAGATCTTTCAAACAGATTTCAAGGTGAAGTTCACCAGCACCAGCAATAATGTGCTCTCCAGATTCTTCGATGATACATTGTACCATAGGATCCGAATTAGCAAGACGTTTAAAACCTTTAACCAATTTTGGCAAATCTGCATGATTCTTGGGTTTAACTGCTACACGTACAACAAGAGAAACCGAGAATTTCATAACTTTTATATTATGTGCATCCTTAAACGTAGTAATGATACCAGTTTTGACCAAGAATTGATCCACACCGACAGGTCCACAAATGTTACTAGAAGGTACATCTTCAATGGCCTCAACGTAACGACCCATCATCAAGATAGTACGTTGAATAGCTTTCTCATACAAATTCTCCATCTTTCCGGGTTGGAAGTTCGGTCCCATAATACGAGTCTTCATATCAGTACACACTTTACCAGGAAATACACGTCCAAAGGCATCTGCCATCGGTTCCCACTGCTCCAGCTAAAGTGATGTTTCGGTTATCCGTGGTATTCCCCTTGAGGCCACTCGCCTGCGTGATAGAGTTAAGAGCGAACATCCAAGTGTTTATTATAGATCGCATTAGTAAATTGTTTGATCTATCTCAATTCGGCACTGGTAAACTGTTGTTTCAATATGGTCTTCTAACTGCAACATGCTGAACGTATGTGGTAGTCTTTTTTGGCGTTAGTTTGAGGAGGTTGCAATCCCCTCGGCCTAAGGAGCGAAACGGTGATAATGTTAGCAGCTGCTCCTCCGCAGTCATATCTAAGTAGTGCGGGCGTCGTACAGGTAAATGCGGCCACGACAATGGTGATTTTGACGTACATATTTCTTTGAAACCAATGTTGATTCAATATAAATTTTAATAAACTATATTTGAATGCGAACTAATAGAAACTCGTCTCAAGCTTGTTTAGCGTATCATTGCATGTTTAATGATAGCGTTAAGCAACTCCATATGAGCCTTTCTTAAAAAAAACGAATAGTAACAAATTGTATTATTCTTCGTAACTCAATACGACATTTCCGTAAAAGCTGCCGTAGTTTAGCACGGTTTACCTTCATTTTAATAACAAGAACGATTTTGTCGAAAGTAAATTTACAAGTTTGAATCGTTCATGAAGTTCGAGAAAAATTAGGTGCTAAACAAATTTATAAAGTTACGAGGTTAACCACTAGGTAATAATAAAAAAATTTAAAATTAATTTAGTAGATAGCTTGAGAGGAGTTGAGATTCCTTGAGGTCGAGATTGACTGACTATTGCGTACAGAAGGTATTTATTTTTTTTTTTCAATTTGTTCGCTTGTGGATGCTGGTTATAAATCGTCTATAAGAAGCTATGCATCTCTCTATGTAGTGCTTTTTAGAGTAGAGTGGGTGATTCCCCTACTGACACTTCCTTTAACTGTATATAAAAAGAAAAATTTACTCCAGCACCCATACTTAGTAACTATGTAGGTATAAAAACAATAACGAGTCTCAAAGTATTAGTTAATATTTCTAAAAAGAAGGCTTATTTCGCACAGATTTTCACTTTATCTTTGTGAACAATTCTGGTCCTATTCTTGTAACTAATCTTTACATTATTTTTAGGAAGATCTTCAAGAATTTTGTATAAGCCGGTGTATTGATTTCATAATTTAGATGTTTGCTGCTTTAAAAGATAAACGTTCTGACCAACAACGAGGTTCTGACCACGAGTCTTACGATCATATTAAACTTTGGATCTTATTTTTGCTCCAATTAAATTCTGTCTTGCCATCACTTGCGAACAACGTATCTTATGAACTAGATCCAGATAATATTTAAGATATGTGTTATCAAGATTTTCATTCGTATGTTCGTTTTCGGAGGGGATATTAGCTTGTTTACCAAAGACTAGCTCAWGAGGAGTGAATTTYGTCCCCTCATGCATGCTTGTATTATAAGAGAACATAGAATGTGTGAGCCATTCATCCCACTCTCGATTCTTTTTAATAAAATGTTTCCAATATTCGATCAAGATAATGATTGATCGCTCTAAAGAACCATTTGATTGCGGATGGAATGCTGTAGTTCTAATCTGTTTGCATTTATACTGTCGTGTAATAGACTTTAAAAGAGAACAAGTGAAATTGGTCCCCTGATCTGTAAGTATAATTTTTTGGGCAACAATTATAATACAAAAATTTTGAACCATTCCATTCGCAATATCGACTGATTTTGCTGCCTTAAGAGGTACAGCAATAAAAAATTTAGTCAAGAGGTTCTGTATAGTAAAAATAAATTTGTTACCAGTTTTTGTTTCTGGTAATGGTCCGACTATATCCATAGCAACCTTGTCGAACGCAGCTCCCGGCTTATCGGTGATAATCATCGGTTCTTTTGACTTTATTCTGGATAATTTTTTTATTTGACAACTTTCGAAGTTCCTCACGAACTCTTGAATATCTTGTTTCTTGTTCCTCCAAAAATATTTTTCGCGAATTCTGGCATAAGTTTTAGTAACTCCCTTATGTCCACTGACAGGCGAGGAGTGGCATTCGACATGTATTTTTTCTCGCTTCTCTGAAGAAGGAATCGTCACCTTTCCAGCACAAATTATAATTTTGCAAGACTCGCAATCGAAAGCGTTACTTAATTTTCTTTGAACTTGTTGCCATGATATATTGTCAAAGTAAAAAGTTTTTGCTATGCTAACTGAGGTGAGACCCAATTTGCGTGTAACGGCGAGCAATGACTCCAACGCCTCTATCAAAATTTCGTACTTAACGCTATTTGCACAATGTTCCTTTATTGGAATAGTAATTAAATGAAACCTGCCAATATTAGTAACTTTAGCACGTGCTAAAGTCAAGTCTTTAAGTTTGGGCAGAAGTTTCGATTCGCTAAGAAGTTTTGCACCCGCGTCACACGGCGTGGCTTCTAGATCAGTAAAAATTACTAGATTGTCTTTTCGTAAAATTAATGGGTCTCTTGTTATACCTAAATTTGACGTAAGCATTCGCATGTGAGTATCAACGCGAGCTCGCGACGGGGAACAAAGAATATTGTAATCACTCGTACTCCCCGTGTCAGAGCTTACGTCGTCTGTCTCCCCCGTATTAGTCAGAGATCCAGTCAGGTCGTTAACCTCACCAGGTGTTACGTCGAGGACGCCTGTATCGTCTATACCGATGTCAATTTCACTGTCTTCGTCATCAGTCTGATTTTCTTTAGGTTTAAATTGTATTAGGCGGTCGCCTGAGTCACTTGTATCCACAGGTAATACCTTGCCGACTTCCGAGGGGTTTCTCGATAAAGCGTCCGCATTTACATTTGCAGAACCAGGTCGAAAGACAATCTTGTAATTGTAATATGCCAATTTAAGACTGCACTTTACGAGTCGTGAAGTGCGGTCCTTGACCGATTTTAGCCATACCAGAGGTCGATATTCGGTAACTAATGTAAATTCTCTACCATACAAATAAGGTCGGAAATAGTTTACTGCGTAAACAATTGCTAGCAGTTCCCGCTCTATGGTAGAGTAATTAATCTCTGCTTTGTTTAATGTTCGAGAGCAGTATGAAATGGGTAAATCTTTGCCGATTGGACCCTGGCTTAAGACTGCACCGATCGCGTATCCGGAAGCATCAGTTGTAAAATTGAAAGGTAATTCAAAATTTGGAAAGGCTAAAATTGGTTCTTTACAAAGTATGTCGCGCCGCGAACAAAAGCTATTTCCCTGAGTTTGTCCCCAGACGAAAGGAACGTTCTTTTTCAACAAGTCAGAAAGGGGCTTTGACAATTTAAAAAAGGCAGGTATGAATCTCCTGTAATAGCAAGCGAGACCTCAGAACTCTCTGATTGATTTAATGTTTCTTGGTCAAGGAAATTCCTTTACTGCCACCACTTTCTTAGGATCTGGCTTTACGCCATCTCCACTTATTATATGGCCCAAATAA
>NW_014570159.1:28960-34679 GCF_001313835.1 Polistes canadensis
CAAAGATGGAGAAATATTTTGCTGCTTCTAACTGATCAAGTATTTCCGTTATATTAGGAATGGGGTAGGCATCACCTACTGTCTTTTCATTTAAGTTACGGTAGTCTATTACCATTCTCCACTTGGGGTTTCCTCCAGAATCCGCTTTCTTTGGAACTATCCATAATGGAGAGTTATAAGGCGAAATAGATGGTTTTATTATACCATTTTCTAACAACTCTGATGCTTGACGTGAGATTTTCTCTTTGTGGACAGGTGGAAATCGGTACTGTTTTGTATGCACAGGAACGTTWTYDGTCGTAAAAATTTTGTGCCTCAGTATGTCCGTACATCCGAGGGGTTCGCCCGGTAAATGGAAAATGTCTGCGTTGTCTTCTATTAACTTGGAAACAGACCGTGCCTCTTCTAAGTTCAGGTGATCGAGGCGGAGAAGTGCTCTGACAGATTCAGCTCGAGAGGATGTAAAGAAAGGTTTGGTCTCAAGGGTATTTAACTAAGGACACTCTTCTTTATTCTTTTCGGTGAAAATTGCATGGATAAAAGATAGGATCTCGGACGAGTCAGGAGCATTAGTTTTGTTACTAGTATTGGGTCCTGAATTTAGAAGGGTATCCTCCCTAAAATCCGAAAGTTCCCAACGCGGGATTTCAAACATATATTGCTTTGATGTAGTGTTTGAAATCTTGAAAAAACCTTTACCGTTACTATTTTTAATTAAAGCTTTGCCAGCATAAATACCAGCTGGAAGCTGTAAGAGGGGCATGTAAACTTCTGAAATTTCTGAGTTTTTAATGTAACAGTAAGAAATTTTAGACGAACGTGACGGAAAGCAAATACTTTCGTTTCTTGAAAAGGGTACGGACATATTCTTAAAATTCAAACATTTGAGGGTATTATTAATAATAGCGGATCTGGATCCTAAGGAATCCATCCCCAAGATACCGTCGAAATGAATGAGGAAGCTCTCGTCGACTAAATGAAATAAAACGTCTTCTTCGAATATGCGAATAATTAAAGTACCCAGTGTGTACTGTTTTTCAAGAGTGATTCCTGTCAACTATAGTAAGTCGGTCTTGTCAATTTTTGTTAAAGGTTTAATACAATTCTTTTTTAGCAAATTAACCTCGGCGCCAGTATCAATCATAAGTGTCACATGTCCAGTCAGCCGAGGCGAGAATCCTGTAACACAAGGAGACTCCCACCTTGGATTATATTTTACTTGTTTAATCCTGACTGTCCGGGTCTCTGAACTAAACTGTTTGGACGCTCCTTGGGAGGCGAGGAGCGACCGGCGTCTTTCGCCGCATCCCCCCTCAAGTTTCCCGAATTCAGATTCTCGATTTTATATTTTAGTTTTTTACATTCGAGAATCAGGTGTCCAAAATTCTTACAATACTGGCATTTCTTTATTGGAATCTTTTTCTTAGGAGGAGACTTAGGCCTAGTAGGAGATTCAGGTGGGCTGGAAGGTTTTGGCTTAGGTTTGGAGGAGAAAGGGTAGCCCTTTTTCTGCCAACAGTTGTCCTCTGAATGCCCGTCTTTTTTRCAATAACTACAGTTTATAGATTTGTTAATTGGTTTAACATTTGCGACGCGATCTCTAACCATTAAAACACCCATTTTACAATGCTCCTCCTTGATTTGCTTGTCTATTTTAAGGAGGCAAATTAAAATCTCGTCGAAATTGCTATWATACTCGAATTTCAATGCCGTCTTATAATCCCGAGGAAGGCCCCTAATGAGCGCATCTAATCCCTCTTTTCCGATTGTCAACTCAACCCTGCGTTCAACACGCCCCGATTTTTTTGTCGTTTCGTCTAGAACCGATTGGGTGAGTTCTTTTACTCGACCAAAATAATCGATTCAATAGTGTTTTTAAAACATTTATTTATTTTGTTTGCTAACAGCTTAATATACGGGAACTTAATGTACTTTTTATCTTGCAGATTCGGTTTTTTTACACGATCTTTGTCAATTTTGAATTCATTAAATACCATGTTTATGAGACTCTAGGGATAGTTATTGTTCTTTAAAAGGGTCTCTATTTTTTGAAGTGGAAAAAACATTAAGTCTAGAACCAGGGTACGGTATCCCGTTAAGACCGAATAAAGTTCCAGTTTGTTCGTTAATAAAAGACTTAGAGGAAGGCATAAGACATATTAATAGCACAAAAAGTGATAATACGAGTATAAAGGATAAACAAAACAATGTAAGAGTTAAGGCTGTTAATATAATTTCGAATTATTATAAAAATAACCAAAGACCATGGAAGGATGAAGTAACAAAAAACTTTGTAACAACAAAACGTTTCCTAAAAGACAATCCGAATTTAATTATAATTAGATCGGACAAAGGGAATAACACAGGTATTATGTAGATAGAAGAATATTTAAATGAAATGCATAAAATGTTACAAAACAAAGACATATATCAGGTATTGAATAAAGATCCTACCAGTAGATTCGAGAAATTAGCCAATAATTTAATTATGAACCTAAGAAAAGAATCGATTATCATGGAAGAGATAGAAAAGAATATGAAATCTTACAATTCGGTCGCCCAAAAAATATATGGACTAAGTAAAACACATAAACAAAGCCTAGCCTTAAGACCAGTTGTAAGCTGTATTCGTTCACCGTGCTATAAATTGGCAAAATTTTTACATCATAAATTATCCTCAGCTATGACAAACAAATTTGTGTTTTCGGTAAAAAATTCTTTTGAGTTTGTAGAATTCATACAGAAAAYAACACTACCARAAGRTTAKAGATTAGTATCGTTAGATGCAATCTCATTGTTCACGAACATCCCGAAAAAACTGGTAATAAGAACAATAAATGAAGACTGGTATGAACTCAAAAACGTTATAACGATACCAAAAAATATCCTATTGGAATTAATACAAGTTTGTTTCGATTCAAGCTACTTCCAATTCGATAGATCTTTTTACCAACAACTGGATGGTTCTAGTATGGGCAATCCAGCATGCCTAATATTAGCGAGTTTGGTAATGAATCACGTGTTGAAAAAAATTGAAGGCAACTTACYCTTTCCAGTTCCATTCTTAAAGGTATATGTAGATGATATCATAACTGCAATACCTAAGGATGGAATTAATGTGGTATTAAAACCTTCAATATGGTGAACGAAAAAATCAAGTTTACTATTGAAATAGAAGACAACGGAACATTACCATTCCTAGACATAACAGTTATAAGAAATAAAGACGGAACCATATCAACGAATTGGTATGTTAAACCAAYAAGCGCAGGAAGATGTATCAATTACTATTCGAACCATCCTTTAAGTCAAAAAATTGGAACTRTAAAAGGTTTATTATTTAGAGCTTTAACATTAAGCAATAAGAAGTTTCACATAGAAAATAAGGCAAAAATAGAGACCCTTTTAAAGAACAATAACTATCCATAGAGTCTCATAAACATGGTATTTAATGAATTCAAAATTGACAAAGATCGTGTAAAAAAACCGAATCTGCAAGATAAAAAGTACATTAAGTTCCCGTATATTAAGCTGTTAGCAAACAAAATAAATAAATGTTTTAAAAACACTAATATTAAACTGGTTTTTTATAATCTGACAAAAATAAACTCTATTTGCACCAAATTAAAAGATAAAGTGGATAAATTTGACCAGTCGAACTTAGTGTACAAAATACCATGTAAATGTGAGAATTTGATTCTGAGAATGATATTGGTCAAACAAAACAGAAATTAAAAAAAAGATTAGACCAACACAAAAATGATTGTAAACCTCTAAATATGAACAAAACCAATACCACAGCGTTAGCTGAATACCATTTTAAAACAGGACATACTTTTAAATTTGACGCAGCAACTATCCTAGATTTATAGGAAAACTGGTATAAAAGAAATATTAGCGAAACATATCACTTATGTAATAATAATACGGTATAATATGCTCAAATATATAGTGTTATGTCTAAGAAAATTCATAAAATATCATTTTTATTTTAACAACTGCAGTCAAAAAAAAGTAAAAAAATCATTTTATTACAACTTTTTTTTGTTACTGCACTTGTAAAATTAAGTTCTTTTTTGACAAAATTCGATTGTAGTCAACCTTACATGTATTCTATTCAGTTTCTTATAGCACATTCTTACCGTTACTAAAAATTTTTTAATATATTTAAAAGAAATATTCGCTTGTTTGTGAATTTAATTGTAGTTAAGCACTATAAAACTTCTATAAAAGAGCCATTTAACAGGAGCTATAAAACGATTTCTTTCAAGCATTTAGGGGTGTACCTAAAAATAATAATTGTAGGGTCCAAAAAAATTTAGCAAAATTCATTACTATTTCGACTTCTGCAGTCAAACAAAGGAGAAAAAATTATTTTATTACAACATTTTAGACTGCAGTTGTTGAAATATAAATGGTATTTGCTGGATTTCATTTAAAAAAAAAGAAAAAAATCATTTTATTACAACATTTTAGATTACTTTACATGAAGAATTTAATTCTTTTCTAACGAAACTCGATTGTTGTTAACCTAACATCTATTCTGTTTAGTTTCCAATAGCACAATTTTACCGTCGCTTAAAATTCTTTATTATGTAAAAAAAAATTTTCGCTTCTTTGTGAATTTAATTGTATTTAAAATCTATAAAACTTTTATAAAAGTGCTATTTAAGCGAAGCTATGACACGTTTGGCTTTCAAGCTTTAAAACGTATACTTACATATAAAAAGTTTTTAGTGCGAAATAATTTTTCAAACATAATTTATATTTCGACTACTCCAATCAAAAAAAAGAGAAAAAATCATTTTATAAGAAATTTTCTTATTTTTTTAAAGTAAAGAATTCAATGCTTTTTTAAAGAAACTCCATAGTAATAAACCTGACATCGATTCTGTTTAGTTTCTGGTAGCCTATTATAACTGTCGCTTAAAATTTTTTTATATATTTAGAATAAAACATTTCGCTACTTTCTGGACTAAATCGTAGTTAAGACCTATAAAATTTTAAAAATTTGCTATAATACAAATTCTTTAAAACGTTTTGTTTCCAGCTTTAAAGCGTATAATTAAAAATAAAAAGTGTTAAGTACGAAAAAATATAGCAAACATCATTCATATTTCGACTACTGCAGTCAAAAAAAAGAAAAAAAATCAATTTATTACAAAATTATTAGTCTACTTTACGTGAAGAATTTAATTCTTTTTTAACGAAACTCGATTGTAGTCAACTTAACATCTATTTTGCATAGTTTCTAATAGCACATTATTACCTACGTCAAAAATTTTTTTTTTTAATAAAAAAAATGTTCGCTACTTTCTGAAATAAATTGATGCTTAAAACTATAAAATTTCTGAAAAAGTGCTGTTTAACAGAAGCTGTAAAACGTCTTATTTCATACTTTAAGRCGTATACTTACAAATAAAAAGTGTTAAATCCGAAAAAATTTTGCAAACATCATTTATATTTCGACTACTGCAATTTAAAAAGAGAGAAAAAATCAATATTATACAACTTTTTTTGAATAAATCACGTGTAGAGTTCAAATCTTTTTCGAAAAAATTCTATGGTAGTCAACATAACATTTATTCTGTTTAGTTTCTAACAGCACATTTTTACCGTCGCTAAAACTGCTTTGATATATTTACCAGAAATTTTCGCTGCTTTGTGAATTTAATTGTAGTTAAAAACTATAAAACTTGTATAAAGGTGCTATTTAACA